>NC_088398.1:85067111-85107111 GCF_034236695.1 Oncorhynchus nerka
GGAAATGTACAGGTTGGTAAGAGGGGAAATGTACAGGGTGATTAGAGGGAAATGTACAGGGTGATTGGAGAGGAAATGTACAGATTAGAGGGGAAATGTACAGGGTGATTAGAGGAAATGTACAGGGTGATTAGAGGGAAATATACAGGTTGATTAAGAGGGGAAATGTACAGGGTGATTAGAGGGGAAATGTACAGGGTGATTAGAGGGGAAATGTACAGGGTGATTAGAGGGGAAATATACAGGTTAGGTAAGAGGGAAATGTACAGGGTGATTAGAGGGGAAATGTACAGGGTGATTAGAGGGGAAATGTACAGATTAGAGGGGAAATGTACAGGGTGATTAGAGGGGAAATGTACAGGGTGATTAGAGGGGAAATATACAGGTTGGTAAGAGGGGAAATGTACAGGGTGATTAGAGGGGAAATGTACAGGGTGATTAGAGGGGAAATGTACAGGGTGATTAGAGGGGAAATGTACAGGGTGATTAGAGGGGAAATGTACAGGTGATTAAGAGGGGAAATGTACAGGGTGATTAGAGGGGAAATGTACAGGGTGATTAGAGGGGAAATGTACAGGGTGATTAGAGGGGAAATGTACAGGGTGATTAGACGGGAAATATACAGGTTGGTAAGAGGGGAAATGTACAGGGTGATTAGAGGGGAAATGTACAGGGTGATTGGAGGGGAAATGTACAGGGTGATTAGAGGGGAAATGTACAGGGTGATTAGAGGGGAAATGTACAGGGTGATTAGAGGGGAAATGTACAGGGTGATTAGAGGGGAAATGTACAGGGTGATTAGAGGGGAAATGTACAGGGTGATTAGAGGGGAAATGTACAGGGTGATTAGAGGGGAAATGTACAGGGTGATTGGAGGGGAAATGTACAGGGTGATTAGACGGGAAATATACAGGTTGGTAAGAGGGGAAATGTACAGGGTGATTAGAGGGGAAATGTACAGGGTGATTGGAGGGGAAATGTACAGGGTGATTAGAGGGGAAATGTACAGGGTGATTAGAGGGGAAATGTACAGGGTGATTAGAGGGGAAATGTACAGGGTGATTAGAGGGGAAATGTACAGGGTGTTTAGAGGGGACATGTACAGGGTGATTAGAGGGGAAATGTACAGGGTGATTAGAGGGGAAATGTACAGGGTGATTAGAGGGGAAATGTACAGGGTGATTAGAGGGGAAATGTACAGGGTGATTAGAGGGGAAATGTACATGATTACAGGGTGATTAGAGGGGAAATGTACAGGGTGATTAGAGGGGAAATGTACAGGGTGATTAGAGGGGAAATGTACAGGGTGATTAGACGGGAAATGTACAGGGTGATTAGAGGGGAAATGTACAGGGTGATTAGAGGGGAAATGTACAGGGTGATTAGAGGGGAAATGTACAGGGTGATTAGAGGGGAAATGTACAGGGTGATTAGAGGGGAAATGTACAGGGTGATAAAATGCATCTTTCCAGTAATGGTGAAAGAGGTAAATGCGTTTCCAAAAACACCACTGAGAGAGAACTTTCGCTAAGCGTGTCGTTGGAGCATGTTGACGATACTGACAAGATCGAAAGAAGCTAAGCGTGTCGTTGGAGCATGTTGACGATACTGACAAGATCGAAAGAAGCTAAGCGCTGCTCTCGGTTTGTCACGTCTGCACCCTCACCCGGTCTCTCGGTCACCAGGCTGATCATTATGACACACACCTGTCGCCATCGTTACGTGCTCGTCACCTGGACTCCATCTTGATTACCTGCCCTCTATATGTCACTACCCTTTGGTTCCTTCCCCAGGTGTTGTTGTTTCTGTTCCTGTGTCTTGTCTGTTGTTAGTGTCTTCTTGTTTTAGATGATGTTAGGGTTTATTTATTAAAACACTCTGAAACACTAAACCACTCCCTGAACTTGCTTCCCGACTCTCAGCGCACATCTTTTACACGGATCAGCGTTCCCCCTTTCCAATCTTACCTTATTAACATTAGAATCATTCCAACATACGTACAACGGATCAGCTCCTAGAGAGATATTATCACAGATGCCACTAAATATTGAGTCAGCTCTATAATAATAGATTAGGTCAACGATTTGGCACACTATTGATCACGTTACAAATCATGAAATATATTGAGGCAAATTTGAGACAGTAGCAAACAAATAGCTAAATAAAACGCAATTGAATTAACATGGAACTGATGTCAATATTCCCATATATAGGTCTATGTAGTCTATACTAGACATGCAGTGCATTCAGAAAGTATTCAGACCCCTTGACTTTTTCCACATTTTGTTACGTTACATATTCTATAAATGGATTAAATAGTATTTTTTCATCATCAATCTACGCACAATACCCCATAATGACATCACAATAACCCATAATGATATCACAATAACCCATAATGACATCACAATACCCTATAATGACATCACAATACCCCATAATCACGAAGCAAAACCTTTTTCTTTTTTTAAAATTCGCATAAGTATTCAGACGCTTTACTCAGTACTTTGTTGAAGCATCTTTGAAAGGGACTACAGCCTCCAGTCTTCTTGGGTTTGACGCTACAAGCTTGACACACCTGTATTTGGGGAGTTTCTCCCATTCTTCTCTGCAGACCCTCTCAAGCTCTGTCAGGTTGGATGGGGAGCGTCGGTGCACAGCTATTTTCAGGTCTCTCCAGAGATGTTAGATCGGGTTCAAGTCCAGGCTCTGGCTGGCCCACTCAAGGACATTCAGAGACTTTTCCGAAGCCACTACTGCATTGTCCCAGCTGTGTGCTTAGGATCGTTGTCCTGTTGGAAGGTGAACCTTCACCCCAGTCTGAGGTCCTGAGCGCTCTGGAGCAGGTTTTCATCAAGGATCTCTCTGTACTTTGCTCCGTCCATCTTTGCCTCAATCCTGACTAGTCTCCCATTCCCTGCTGCTGAAAAATATCCCCACAGCATGATGCTGCCACCACCATGCTTCACCGTAGGGATAGTGTCTTGGCTGTGTGCATAGGGTTATTGTCCTGCTCTGTTCATCTTTGCCTCAATCCTGACTAGTCTCCCAGTCCCTGCTGCTGAAAAACATCCCCACAGCATGATGCTGCCACCACCATGCTTCACCGTAGGGATGGTGCCAGGTTTCCACCAGACGTGACGCTTTGCATTCAAGCCAAAGAGTTCAATCTTGGTTTCAATCAGAACAGAGAATCTTTGTTTCTCATGGTCTGAGAGTCCTTTAGGTGCCTTTTGGCAAACTCCAAGCGGGCTGTCTTTTTTACTGAGGATTAGCTTCTGTCTGGCCACTTTACCATAAAAGCCGGATTGGTGGCTGCTGAGATGGTTGTCTGATTGGTGGAGTGCTGCAGAGATGGTTGTCTGATTGGTGGAGTGCTGCTGAGATGGTTGTCTGATTGGTGGAGTGCTGCTGAGATGGTTGTCTGATTGGTTAGTTTGGCTGGGTTTTCATTTGAAGCATCTTGTTGTCCGCTTTGTATTTGTGGTTGGTTGTCTGATTGGTGGGGGTGAAATGTTCTGATTGTATAAGATGGTTGTCTGATTGGGGCAACAAAAAATCAAAAAAATCTTAATGGTAACGCTGCTGAGATGGTTGTCTGATTGGTGGAGTGCTCTAAGATGGTTGTCTGATTGGTGGAACGTGCTGCTGAATGGTTTAAGACTGATTGGTGTGCTGATTTTGGTTGTCTGATTGGTGGACAGTTGAGATGGTTGTCTGATTGGTGACCGTGCTGCTTTTAAGATGTTGTTGATTGGTGGAGTGCTGCTGAGATGGTTGTCTGATTGGTGGAGTGCTGCTGAGATGGTTGTCTGATTGGTGGAGTGCTGCTGAGATGGTTGTCTGATTGGTGGAGTGCTGCTGAGATGGTTGTCTGATTGGTGGAGTGCTGCTGAGATGGTTGTCTGATTGGTGGAGTGCTGCTGAGATGGTTGTCTGATTGGTTAGTTTGGCTGGGTTTTCATTTGAAGCATCTTGTTGTCCGCTTTGTACCATTTGTTGTTAGTTCCTCTTACCATGTGAAATGTTCTGTGTATAAATTGATGTTGTCTCCTCTTAATCTACCATGTTGTTGTCTGGTCCTCTCTACCATGTTGTTGTCTCCTTTCCATGTTGTTGATTTCTCTACAGTTGGGAGGCCTAACGATGACCATAGTTGTCCTTTACCATGATGTTTTCTCCTCTTGATAAGAGGCTCTATGTTGTCTCCGTATACCAATGGCACTGTCTCGATACCATGTTGTTGTCTCCTCTCTACCATGTTGTTGTCTCCTCTCTACCATGTTGTTGTCTCCTCTCTACCATGTTGTTGTCTCCTCTCTACCATGTTGTCTCCTCTCTACCATGTTGTTGTCTCCTCTCTACCATGTTGTTGTCTCCTCTCTACCATGTTGTTGTCTCCTCTCTACCATGTTGTTGTCTCCTCTCTACCATGTTGTTGTCTCCTCTCTACCATGTTGTTGTCTCCTCTCTACCATGTTGTCTCCTCTCTATGTTGTTGTCTCATGTTGTTGTCTCCTCTCTACCATGTTGTTGTCTCCTCTCTACCATGTTGTTGTCTCCTCTCTACCATGTTGTCTCCTCTCTACCATGTTGTTGTCTCCTCTCTACCATGTTGTTGTCTCCTCTCTACCATGTTGTTGTCTCCTCTCTACCATGTTGTCTCCTCTCTACCATGTTGTCTCCTCTCTACCATGTTGTTGTCTCCTCTCTACCATGTTGTCTCCTCTCTATCATGTTGTTGTCTCCTCTCTACCATGTTGTTGTCTCCTCTCTACCATGTTGTTGTCTCCTCTCTACCATGTTGTTGTCTCCTCTCTACCATGTTGTTGTCTCCTCTCTACCATGTTGTTGTCTCCTCTCTACCATGTTGTTGTCTCCTCTCTATCATGTTGTTGTCTCCTCTCTACCATGTTGTTGTCTCCTCTCTACCATGTTGTCTCCTCTCTACCATGTTGTTGTCTCCTCTCTACCATGTTGTTGTCTCCTCTCTACCATGTTGTTGTCTCCTCTCTACCATGTTGTCTCCTCTCTACCATGTTGTCTCCTCTCTATCATGTTGTTGTCTCCTCTCTACCATGTTGTTGTCTCCTCTCTACCATGTTGTTGTCTCCTCTCTACCATGTTGTTGTCTCCTCTCTACCATGTTGTTGTCTCCTCTCTACCATGTTGTTGTCTCCTCTCTACCATGTTGTTGTCTCCTCTCTACCATGTTGTCTCCTCTCTACCATGTTGTTGTCTCCTCTCTACCATGTTGTTGTCTCCTCTCTACCATGTTGTCTCCTCTCTACCATGTTGTTGTCTCCTCTCTACCATGTTGTTGTCTCCTCTCTTCCACCATGTTGTTGTCTCCTCTCTACCATGTTGTTGTCTCCTCTCTACCATGTTGTTGTCTCCTCTCTACCATGTTGTTGTCTCCTCTCTACCATGTTGTTGTCTCCTCTCTACCATGTTGTTGTCTCCTCTCTACCATGTTGTTGTCTCCTCTCTACCATGTTGTTGTCTCCTCTCTACCATGTTGTCTCCTCTCTACCATGTTGTTGTCTCCTCTCTACCATGTTGTTGTCTCCTCTCTACCATGTTGTTGTCTCCTCTCTATCATGTTGTTGTCTCCTCTCTACCATGTTGTTGTCTCCTCTCTACCATGTTGTTGTCTCCTCTCTACCATGTTGTTGTCTCCTCTCTACCATGTTGTTGTCTCCTCTCTATCATGTTGTCTCCTCTCTACCATGTTGTCTCCTCTCTACCATGTTGTTGTCTCCTCTCTACCATGTTGTTGTCTCCTCTCTATCATGTTGTCTCCTCTCTACCATGTTGTTGTCTCCTCTCTACCATGTTGTTGTCTCCTCTCTACCATGTTGTTGTCTCCTCTCTACCATGTTGTTGTCTCCTCTCTACCATGTTGTCTCCTCTCTACCATGTTGTTGTCTCCTCTCTACCATGTTGTTGTCTCCTCTCTACCATGTTGTTGTCTCCTCTCTACCATGTTGTTGTCTCCTCTCTACCATGTTGTTGTCTCCTCTCTATCATGTTGTCTCCTCTCTACCATGTTGTTGTAACTGTGTTTTTGAGTTATTGAATGTACCTCTGTTTCCTATGATATATCAACAGAGTTTAATACAACAGTAAGATAGAGCTGTGGTAGTGGATTTGTCCCAAATGGCACCCTATTCCCTATACACAGTAGTAGTGCATTATATAGGGAATAGGGTTTCATTTGGGACGCAGATAGTGTTAGAGAGAGCAGGGTGAAACCACCAATCACAGACACACTGATACTATTGGGAGAGCGAGAGATTTAATAGCTCAATATATCCAGAAGCCTACAGGACTTAAACAGTTGTTTTCTCACTGTTTCATTGCTTAAAGACATATGCTATGGCTGTTTCTTGTCCGGAAAATCCATTTTGAAGCCTAGAGGACCGCATCACAGTTGTCCATTTTGGAGATGTTTATCTGAATACCACTTACAGATGTAGGATCTTATTTTGAGCCAGTTTGCTACAGCAGTAAAATAATCCTTCAGCAACAGGAAATGTGAATTATTAGGCGGATTAATGGACATTTTTGATAAGGGAAAAAACTGTTGGTTTTTTTAAATACATTTTCCATAAGAGAAAATCACGTCTGAAATTTCAAAGTGGAAGTTATAAACTTCAGAAGATTCGAAAACGTTACAGGTTTCACATTTCCTGAATAGCATGGTAGTTCTGGACGGACGGACAGAGAGAAGAACAGAGAGACACGGAGAGAGACCACCTGGCCCAGCTCAAAATCACATAGTGTAACACACTTGTGAGAAGAAACACTCTCCATCTGTCTAACCCCATACAATAACACAGCTGAACTAATTGGGAAATTATTTTATCCATGGTATTCATAAAATGGTTAACTAGCTAGATGGTCTAGAATCTGGGTCCCATCTCATCTGAAATACAGAATAGATAACTAGCTAGACGGTCTAGAATCTGGGTCCCATCTCATCTGAAATACAGAATAGATAACTAGCTAGACGGTCTAGAATCTGGGTCCCATCTCATCTGAAATACAGAATAGATAACTAGCTAGACGGTCTAGAATCTGGGTCCCATCTCATCTTAAATACAGAATAGTTAACTAGCTAGACGGTCTAGAATCTGGGTCCCATCTCATCTTAAATACAGAACAGTTAACTAGCTAGACGGTCTAGAATCTGGGTCCCATCTCATCTGAAATACAGAACAGTTAACTAGCTAGACGGTCTAGAACCTGGGTCCCATCTCATCTGAAATACAGAACAGTTAACTAGCTAGACGGTCTAGAACCTGGGTCCCATCTTAGCTGAAATAAGGTTTATATATTTTGTCTACTATTACATGATTTTGACTTCAGACTTTCCTTTGACAATATAGATATTTGTTTCTTGATTCAAATCAAAGACATTGTTATTTTTCCCATGCTCTGTGTACAACGGGTGTAGTCCATGCTCTGTGTACAACGGGTGTAGTCCATGCTCTGTGTACAACGGGTGTAGTCCATGCTCTGTGTACAACGGGTGTAGTCCATGCTCTGTGTACAACGGGTGTAGTCTTGACCATGACCTTGATATTGTGGAATTTGTGCTCTTATTTTGTTGCTTTTCGACTCGTCCCAGCCATCTTAGCTCCCCATTGCAGCACACGGCTGTGATTTATCAATCCATATTCAGCTCAAAGCTTTGCTGCCTTCAGCTTCTAATCAATGACATTAAACGTATCTATGTGTTCATTTATGGCCTGTCACTGGAGCAGCTTTCTTTTATATATATTTTTTTTGCAAACCTTCGATATGGAGAGAAAATTAAATGGTTGTCACATTCGCTTTTAAAATCAGCCAAGGCTGCCTGCTTCTCAGATGACGGTTGTTGAAAGCCTTTTAATAATTCTAATTAGTTAAATGGATCTGATCACATTTATTAAACCTGCAGTAAGCACTTCTTTCCCGGTCACTTTGGTCTTCATCCCAAATTGCACCCTATTTCCTCATTACGTTTGACCAGACTCCTATCGGGCCCTGGTCAAAGTAATGCACTATATAGGGAATTAGGGTGCCATTTGAGATGATGCTCATCAAAGTGATAATGATTGAGCTAAAACACTAAGAGGGGACTCAAATGGAAAGAGCCGTATAGTGCTGAGCAGCCGTCCATGGCTCTGCCTGAGTAAAACTCTTTCATTCTTCTACCACTCAGTATGGAAGTAGACAGAAAATAGTTTTAGGATGTTAGGACCCCTATAATAAGATGTTAGGATGTTAGGACCAATATAATAAGATTTTAGGACTCCTATAATAAGATGTTAGGATATTAGGACCACTATAATAAGATGTTAGGATGATAGGACCACTATAATAAGATGTTAGGACCCCTATAATAAGATGTTAGGAACCCTATAATAAGATGTTAGGATGTTAGGACCCCTATAATAAGATGTTAGGGCCCCTATAATTAGATGTTATGATGTTAGGACCCCTATAATAAGATGTTAGGATGTTAGGACCCCTATAATAAGATGTTAGGATGTTAGGAATCCTATAATAAGATGTTAGGATGTTAGGACCCCTATAATAAGATGTTAGGATGTTAGGAATCCTATAATAAGATGTTAGGATGTTAGGAATCCTATAATAAGATGTTAGGATGTTAGGAATCCTATAATAAGATGTTAGGATGTTAGGACCCCTATAATAAGGTGTTAGGATGTTAGGAGCCCTATAATAAGGTGTTAGGATGTTAGGACCCCTATAATAAGATGTTAGGACCCCTACAATATGATGTTAGGACCCCTATAATAAGATGTTATGATGTTAGGAACCCTATAATAAGATGTTAGGACCCCTATAATAAGATGTTAGGATGTTAGGAACCCTATAATAAGGTGTTAGGATGTTAGGACCCCTATAATAAGGTGTTAGGATGTTAGGACCCCTATTATATGATGTTAGGAACCCTATAATTAGATGTTATGATGTTAGGACCCCTACAATAAGATGTTAGGATGTTAGGACCTCTATAATAAGATGTTAGGAACCCTATAATTAGGTGTTATGATGTTAGGACCCCTATAATAAGGTGTTAGGACCCCTATAATAAGATGTTAGGAACCCTATAATTAGGTGTTATGATGTTAGGACCCCTATAATAAGGTGTTAGGACCCCTATAATAAGATGTTAGGAACCCTATAATTAGGTGTTATGATGTTAGGACCCCTATAATAAGGTGTTAGGACCCCTATAATAAGATGTTAGGAACCCTATAATTAGGTGTTATGATGTTAGGACCCCTATAATAAGGTGTTAGGACCCCTATAATAAGATGTTATGATGTTAGGACCCCTATAATAAACCCTACTGCTGAGCATGGAGAGGATATAGACGTTGATTGATGAAGATTCCACACAACATGTCCATTGATGTTTCTCTGTTTCTGTTTCCTTCTCACTGTTCTTATCTAATGTTCGTTTTTTTATTAATAAAAGATTCAAGGATGTCATAGATTCAAAGAAGAATCAAAAACCAAACTAGTAAAGTGTGTTTGGTGAAACCTTGATGTCAGAGGTCTCGTTTCTCTATCAGGGTCGTCTTACTTGGCTTCGAGGCCTCTAGAGTTTGTTACTGTGTGCTTCCAAAATGGCACCCTACGCTAATCATAGAGAATAATGTAGGATGCCATTTAAATGGTAGCACAACTACAGAGAATAAGTATGTCATTTCAGACACAGCCTTTTGTTACTTACTTTGCTACGTCTTCTTTGTGAATGTAAAGGTCTTGACTTGACTGTGTGTCAGTTTAACTGTTAACTGCATTACCCATGCTGCACCACAGTCTGTCTCAAAGACATAAGGAATTATATCTGTTGAATTTCACGGTCTTGGAAATATGACATTGTGCTATTGGAATGTGCTATTAAAGGGATATTTTTCCTAAAATAATTGTCCTCCTAAAGTATTATCTGCTCTGGTTTGGTTCATATAAAAATCATTTTCAGATGGTCAAACAAAAGCTACTGTGTTTTTCTTGACGTCAAACCGTGTTGAATTATGCCCCTCCCATTGTGAATTATGCCCCTCCCATTGTGAATTATGCCCCTCCCATTGTGAATGATGCCCCTCCCATTGTGAATGATGCCCCTCCCATTGTGAATTATGCCCCTCCCATTGTGAATTATGCCCCTCCCATTGTGAATTATGCCCCTCCCATTGTGAATTATGCCCCTCCCATTGTGAATTATGCCCCTCCCATTGTGAATGAATAGTGTTGAATTATGCCCCTCCCATTGTGAATGAATAGTGTTGAATTATGCCCCTCCCATTGTGAATGAATAGTGTTGAATTATGCCCCTCCCATTGTGAATGAATAGTGTTGAATTATGCCCCTCCCATTGTGAATGAATAGTGTTGAATTATGCCCCTCCCATTGTGAATGAATAGTGTTGAATTATGCCCCTCCCATTGTGAATGAATAGTGTTGAATTATGCCCCTCCCATTGTGAATTATGCCCCTCCCATTGTGAATTATGCCCCTCCCATTGTGAATTATGCCCCTCCCGTTGTGAATTATGCCCCTCCCGTTGTGAATTATGCCCCTCCCATTGTGAATTATGCCCCTCCCATTGTGAATTATGCCCCTCCCATTGTGAATTATGCCCCTCCCGTTGTGAATTATGCCCCTCCCATTGTGAATGAATAGTCACGTTACCAACTTACGTGAGAAGCGTCTCTACAAGACGCTGTCATTTTCATCACGTCGTGTCCGTGCTGCTTCATCCATTTGTAGTCGTATAACTATTGGTGAACTAACTAGTTAACTAGCTAGTTAACTTAACTACCAGTAGAAAGTCTGGTCCCTTTTCTCACATCAACCTGTTTCAACCTGTTTCTTTCCTTCAGATTGGAGACCTATCGACTTTGGAAATAAACCACTTTTCAACGGCAGGGAACGTGTGAACGGAGGTAAGACGTCGCTACGGCGAAGCCGATCTGATCGTGTGACGTAGCGGACAGTTTCTGCTGTGTTTAATTAGACTCATCCTGACTAGGTGCCAGTCATCCAAACCAACTAACATACTCTCTGTGTCCTAAATGGTACACTATTACACACACACTGCACTGACCAGGTAACAAAAAGTAGTGTGACGGAATAGGATGCTATTGGGATACACACGCTGTCGTCCACCCTGAGACGACGCGCTGTCCTCCACCCTGAGACGACGCGCTGTCCTCCACCCTGGGACGACGCGCTGTCGTCCACCCTGAGACGACGCCCTGTCCTCCACCCTGAGACGACGCGCTGTCCTCCACCCTGAGACGACGCGCTGTCCTCCACCCTGAGACGACGCGCTGTCGTCCACCCTGAGACGACGCGCTGTCGTCCACCCTGAGACGACGCGCTGTCCTCCACCCTGAGACGACGAGCTGTCCTCCACTCTGAGACGACGCGCTGTCCTCCACTCTGAGACGACGCGCTGTCCTCCACCCGGAGACGACGCGCTGTCGTCCACCCTGAGACGACGCGCTGTCCTCCACCCTGAGACGACGCGCTGTCCTCCACCCTGAGACGACGCGCTGTCCTCCACCCTGAGACGACGCGCTGTCCTCCACCCTGAGACGACGCGCTGTCCTCCACCCTGAGACGACGCGCTGTCGTCCACCCTGAGACGACGCGCTGTCCTCCACCCTGAGACGACGCGCTGTCGTCCACCCTGAGACGACGCGCTGTCGTCCACCCTGAGACGACGCGCTGTCCTCCACCCTGAGACGACGCGCTGTCGGCCACCCTGAGATGACGCGCTGTCCTCCACCCTGAGACGACGCGCTGTCCTCCACCCTGAGACGACGCGCTTTCGTCCACCCTGAGACGACGCGCTGTCGTCCACCCTGAGACGACGCGCTGTCCTCCACCCTGAGACGACGCGCTGTCCTCCACCCTGAGACGACGCGCTGTCCTCCACCCTGAGACGGCGCGCTGTCGTCCACCCTGAGACGACGCGCTGTCCTCCACCCTGAGACGACGCGCTGTCGTCCACCCTGAGACGACGCGCTGTCCTCCACCCTGAAACGACGCGCTGTCCTCCACCCTGAGACGACGCGCTGTCCTCCACCCGGAGACGACGCGCTGTCGTCCACCCTGAGACGACGCGCTGTCCTCCACCCTGAGACGACTCGCTGTCCTCCACCCTGAGACGACGCGCTGTCCTCCACCCTGAGACGACGCGCTGTCGTCCACCCTGAGACGACGCGCTGTCGTCCACCCTGAGACGACGCGCTGTCGTCCACCCTGAGACGACGCGCTGTCCTCCACCCGGAGACGACGCGCTGTCCTCCACTCTGAGACGACGCGCTGTCCTCCACTCTGAGACGACGCGCTGTCCTCCACTCTGAGACGACGCGCTGTCCTCCACTCTGAGACGACGCGCTGTCCTCCACCCTGAGACGACGCGCTGTCCTCCACCCTGAGACGACGCGCTGTCCTCCACCCTGAGACGACGCGCTGTCCTCCACCCGGAGACGACGCGCTGTCCTCCACCCTGAGACGACGCTCTGTCCTCCACCCTGAGACGACACGCTGTCGTCAACTAGCCAGGATGACAATTATTTAAATGTCACTGTCGAAAATCATGTTTGTCATGAAATGTTATTAGAAGGAAACCAGATCAAAGTATGAGAACTGACTGTTGTTTTTACATTGAGGAAGTTTGATCATAAAGTTACTGGTTCCCTCCCCCCGTGACATTACTCCAGTTTTAATACACCAATGGGAACATGTTATTCTCTTACCTAATTTAAATAAGTACCGCCTTGAAACCGACATCAGAGAAGGCGTGTTTGCAAAGGGGCGTGGTTTATGTAGCTATATACTGTAGCTACTCTATCAATCAAAGTCAATCAATCAAAGCTGTTTATGAAGCCTGTTTTACATAAGCAGATGTCACAAAGTGCTTATACAGAAACCCAGCCTAAAACCCCAAACAGCAAGCAATGCAGGTGTAGAAGCACGGTGGCTACGAAAAACTCCCTAGAAAGGCCAGAACCTAGGAAGAAACCTAGAGAGGACCATGGCTATGAGGGGTGGCCAGTCCTCTTCTGGCTGTGCCGGGTGGAGATGATAAACCTAGAGAGGAACCAGGCTATGTGGGGTGGCCAGTCCTCTTCTGGCTGTGCCGGGTGGAGATTGTAACAGAACATGACCAAGATGTTCAAATGTAGATGACAAGCAGGGTCAAATAATAATCACAGTGGTTGTAAAAGGGTGCAACAGGTCAGCACCTCAGGAGTAAATGTCAGTTGGCTTTTCATAGCCGATCATTCATAGGGAGAATTATCACCAGATATAACAGACTGAAACTAGCACCCCGGTACCTAGACTATTGCAGCATAGATACTGGAGACTGAGACCAGGTGGGGGGTCAGGAGACACTGTGGTCGAGTCCGACGATACCCTGGACAGGGCCAACCAGGCAGGATATAACCACCCTCACTTTGACAAAGCACAGCCCCCACACCAGTGGAGGGATATCTTCAAACCACCGACTTACTACCCTGACACAAGGCCGAGGATAGCCCATAAAGATCTCCCCCAACTCACAAGCCAAAGGAGGCGCAAAACCAGACAGAAAAATCACGTCAGAAAAAAGCATGGCAAGGTGTGATGCACCCCTCCTAGGGACGGCATGGAAGAGCACTAGCAAGCCAGCCCCTGTAATAGGGTAAGAGGCAGAGAATCCCAGTGGAAAGAGGGGAACCGGCCAGGCAGAGACAGCAAGGGCGGTTCGTTGCTCCAGAGCCTTTCCGTTCACCTTCCCACTCCTGGGCCAGACTTCTCTCAATCATATGACCTACTGAAGAGATGAGTCTTCAGTAAAGACTTAAAGGTTGAGACCGAGTTTGCGTCTCTCACATGGGTAGGCAGACCGTTCCATAAAAATGGAGCTCTATAGGAGAAAGCCCTGCCTCCAGCTGTGTGCTTAGAAATTCTAGGGACAATATGGAGGCCTGCGTCTTGTGACCGTAGCGTACGTGTAGGTATGTACGGCAGGACCAAATCGGAAAGATAGGTAGGAGCAATGCTTTGTGTGTTAGCAGTAAAACATACTCTACGCTGGTGCAACATTTGACTGTACTGTAGAGAGTCCGTAAATATACTTAAAAGTTGATCGTATTCATCTATCAGCTTGAGGTGATTGTACTGCAACTCTCAAGTTGCTTGACATAGTCGTTTCAAAGAGCTGTCAGTCAAGGCGATCTCATGAATATAAGCTCCCCGCCCACTCAGCCTGTATTTTCAAACTTCCTGGTAGTTAGCCATGAGAGAGGAAGTACTTTTCAGGACATTTAACATGGCACTATTGTTGACAGAATTAAGTGGGGTAGTAAGGTTATGACAGCTAGTCTTTTCAAGTGACAATCTGTTCTTCATTGAATTATATAAATGTTAAATAAAACAATACAAATGAAGTCATTATGGGCAAAACTACATTGTACTCATCTGTACAGTAGACAAGAACTGTCCTTGGGTTTCCTGTACAGTAGACAAGAACTGTCCTTGGGTTTCCTGTACAGTAGACAAGAACTGTCCTTGGGTTTCCTGTACAGTAGACAAGAACTGTCCCTCTGTTTCCTGTACAGTAGACAAGAACTGTCCTTGGGTTTCCTGTACAGTAGACATGAACTGTCCTTGGGTTTCCTGTACAGTAGACAAGAACTGTCCCTCTGTTTCCTGTACAGTAGACAAGAACTGTCCTTGGGTTTCCTGTACAGTAGACATGAACTGTCCTTGGGTTTCCTGTACAGTAGACATGAACTGTCCTTGGGTTTCCTGTACAGTAGACATGAACTGTCCTTGGGTTTCCTGTACAGTAGACATGAACTGTCCTTGGGTTTCCTGTACAGTAGACATGAACTGTCCTTGGGTTTCCTGTACAGTAGACATGAACTGTCCTTGGGTTTCCTGTACAGTAGACAAGAACTGTCCCTCTGTTTCCTGTACAGTAGACATGAACTGTCCCTCTGTTTCCTGTACAGTAGACAAGAACTGTCCCTCTGTTTCCTGTACAGTAGACATGAACTGTCCCTCAGTTTCCTGTACAGTATACATGAACTGTCCCTCTGTTTCCTGTACAGTAGACATGAACTGTCCTTGGGTTTCCTGTACAGTAGACAAGAACTGTCCCTCTGTTTCCTGTACAGTAGACATGAACTGTCCCTCTGTTTCCTGTACAGTAGACAAGAACTGTCCTTGGGTTTCCTGTACAGTAGACATGAACTGTCCTTGGGTTTCCTGTACAGTAGACAAGAACTGTCCTTGGGTTTCCTGTACAGTAGACAAGAACTGTCCTTGGGTTTCCTGTACAGTAGACAAGAACTGTCCTTGGGTTTCCTGTACAGTAGACAAGAACTGTCCTTGGGTTTCCTGTACAGTAGACAAGAACTGTCCTTGGGTTTCCTGTACAGTAGACAAGAACTGTCCTTGGGTTTCCTGTACAGTAGACAAGAACTGTCCCTCTGTTTCCTGTACAGTAGACATGAACTGTCCTTGGGTTTCCTGTACAGTAGACATGAACTGTCCTTGGGTTTCCTGTACAGTAGACCTGAACTGTCCTTGGGTTTCCTGTACAGTAGACATGAACTGTCCCTCTGTTTCCTGTACAGTAGACATGAACTGTCCCTCTGTTTCCTGTACAGTAGACATGAACTGTCCCTCTGTTTCCTGTACAGTAGACATGAACTGTCCCTCTGTTTCCTGTACAGTAGACATGAACTGTCCCTCTGTTTCCTGTACAGTAGACATGAACTGTCCCTCTGTTTCCTGTACAGTAGACATGAACTGTCCCTCTGTTTCCTGTACAGTAGACATGAACTGTCCTTGGGTTTCCCGTACAGTAGACAAGAACTGTCCCTCTGTTTCCTGTACAGTAGACAAGAACTGTCCTTGGGTTTCCTGTACAGTAGACATGAACTGTCCTTGGGTTTCCTGTACAGTAGACAAGAACTGTCCTTGGGTTTCCTGTACAGTAGACATGAACTGTCCTTGGGTTTCCTGTACAGTATACATGAACTGTCCCTCTGTTTCCTGTACAGTAGACAAGAACTGTCCTTGGGTTTCCTGTACAGTAGACATGAACTGTCCTTGGGTTTCCTGTACAGTAGACATGAACTGTCCTTGGGTTTCCTGTACAGTAGACATGAACTGTCCTTGGGTTTCCTGTACAGTAGACATGAACTGTCCCTCAGTTTCCTGTACAGTATACATGAACTGTCCCTCTGTTTCCTCTACAGTAGACATGAACTGTCCTTGGGTTTCCTGTACAGTAGACATGAACTGTCCCTCTGTTTCCTGTACAGTAGACATGAACTGTCCCTCTGTTTCCTGTACAGTAGACATGAACTGTCCCTCTGTTTCCTGTACAGTAGACATGAACTGTCCCTCTGTTTCCTGTACAGTAGACATGAACTGTCCTTGGGTTTCCTGTACAGTAGACATGAACTGTCCTTGGGTTTCCTGTACAGTAGACATGAACTGTCCTTGGGTTTCCTGTACAGTAGACATGAACTGTCCTTGGGTTTCCTGTACAGTAGACATGAACTGTCCTTGGGTTTCCTGTACAGTAGACATGAACTGTCCTTGCGTTTCCTGTACAGTAGACATGAACTGTCCCTCTGTTTCCTGTACAGTAGACATGAACTGTCCCTCTGTTTCCTGTACAGTAGACATGAACTGTCCCTCTGTTTCCTGTACAGTAGACATGAACTGTCCTTGGGTTTCCTGTACAGTAGACATGAACTGTCCTTGGGTTTCCTGTACAGTAGACATGAACTGTCCTTGGGTTTCCTGTACAGTAGACATGAACTGTCCTTGGGTTTCCTGTACAGTAGACATGAACTGTCCTTGGGTTTCCTGTACAGTAGACATGAACTGTCCTTGGGTTTCCTGTACAGTAGACATGAACTGTCCTTGGGTTTCCTGTACAGTAGACATGAACTGTCCTTGGGTTTCCTGTACAGTAGACATGAACTGTCCTTGGGTTTCCTGTACAGTAGACATGAACTGTCCTTGGGTTTCCTGTACAGTAGACATGAACTGTCCTTGGGTTTCCTGTACAGTAGACATGAACTGTCCCTCTGTTTCCTGTACAGTAGACATGAACTGTCCCTCTGTTTCCTGTACAGTAGACATGAACTGTCCTTTGGGTTTCCTGTACAGTAGACATGAACTGTCCCTCTGTTTCCTGTACAGTAGACATGAACTGTCCCTCTGTTTCCTGTACAGTAGACATGAACTGTCCTTGGGTTTCCTGTACAGTAGACATGAACTGTCCTTGGGTTTCCTGTGCAGTAGACATGAACTGTCCCTCTGTTTCCTGTACAGTAGACATGAACTGTCCCTCTGTTTCCTGTACAGTAGACATGAACTTTCCCTCTGTTTCCTGTACAGTATGCATGAACTGTCCTTTGGTTTCCTGTACAGTAGACATGAACTGTCCCTCTGTTTCCTGTACAGTAGACATGAACTGTCCTTTGGTTTCCTGTACAGTAGACATGAACTGTCCCTCTGTTTCCTGTACAGTAGACATGAACTGTCCTTTGGTTTCCTGTACAGTAGACATGAACTGTCCTTTGGTTTCCTGTACAGTAGACATGAACTGTCCCTCTGTTTCCTGTACAGTAGACATGAACTGTCCCTCTGTTTCCTGTACAGTAGACATGAACTGTCCTTTGGTTTCCTGTACAGTAGACATGAACTGTCCTTTGGTTTCCTGTACAGTAGACATGCCACATATAAACTCTCCTTGGGTTTCCTGTACAGTATAGTACTTTTCATATTAACTCTCCTCCTCTAACTCTCCTTGGGTTTCCTGTACAGTATAGTACTTTTCATATTAACTCTCCTCCTCTAACTCTCCTTCGGTTTCCTGTACAGTACAGTACTTTTCAGTACAGGTGCATCAAAGCTGGGACCAAGAGACTGAAAAACAGCTTCTATCTCAAGATTCTCAGACTGTTAAACAGCCCTCACTAACATTGAGAGGCTGCTGCCAACATACAGACCTGAAATCACTGGTCACTTAAATAAATGGATCATTGGTCACTTTAATAATGTTTACATATTGTGCATTACTCATCTCATATGTATATACTGTATTTTAAACCATCTACTGCATCTTGCCTATGCCGCTCGGCCATCGCTCATCCATATATTTAAATGTACATATTCTCATGCACTCCTGTGTGTATTAGGTAGTTGTTGGGGAATTGTTAGATTACTTGTTAGATATTACTGCACTGTCAGAACTAGAAGCACAAGCATTTCGCTACACTCGCGTTAACATCTGCTAACCATGTGACCAATAACATCTGTTAACCATGTGACCAATAACATCTGCTAACCATGTGACCATTAACATCTGCTAACCATGTGACCAATAACATCTGCTAACCATGTGACCGATATCATCTGCTAACCATGTGACCAATAACATCTGCTAACCATGTGACCAATAACATCTGCTAACCATGTGACCGACAACATCTGCTAACCATGTGACCAATAACATCTGCTAACCATGTGACCAATAACATATGCTAACCATGTGACCATTAACATCTGCTAACCATGTGACCAATAACATCTGCTAACCATGTGACCATTAACATCTGCTAACCATGTGACCAATAACATCTGCTAACCATGTGACCATTAACATCTGCTACCCATGTGACCAATAACATCTGCTAACCATGTGACCAATAACATCTGCTAACCATATGACCAATAACATCTGCTAACCATGTGACCAATAACATGTTATTTGATTTGATTTGATCTGTCCTTGTGTTTCCTGTACAGTACAGTACTTTTCATATGAACTGCCTAGGTGTCAAAGGGTCTTCTGATGTTGTCTCCTATGTTCAGGTTTCCCGTTCCCAGAGTGGAGTACCCCTGGCCCGTCCATGGACCCCCCTGTGACACATGTCTCTGAGAAGGACAACTCGTGGCTGTACACCCTGGATCCCATCCTGGTCACCATCATCGTCATGTCTTCCCTGGGCGTCCTGCTGGGGGCGGTGTGTGGCGGCCTGCTGCTCTACTGCGCCTGCTACTACAGCGGCCTGTCGTCACGGAGCTCCACCACCTTGGAGAACTACAACTTTGAGCTGTACGACGGGATCAAACACAAGGTGAAGATCAACCAGCAACGCTGTTGCTCTGAGGCCTAGGACGCTTTCCTCCGCCGGAAGGCCTAGTCCTTCAAACCCTTGGGCTGTTCCAACCCAAAGACATGCTTCATGCTTGATGACACCGACATACAGACAGATACACCCGCCTAGACCCTACCCCCCACCCCTCGGGGGTCCCTTCTCTGCCTGCAGGAGAGGCCCTGATCAATCAAAACTTGGGAATGAACCACACTTACCTGCTATGATGCCACACGTACTGACCAGTGGACCACAGTGGTCTGGGCTTGGAACTGAACACTTTCTGTCAGTCTGGGCTTGGCCCTGAACTCCTACTGTCAGTCTGGGCTTGGACTCAAACTCCTACTGTCAATCTGGGCTTGAACCTGAACTCCTACTGTCAGTCTGGGCTTGGACTCAAACTCCTACTGTCAGTCAGGGCTTGGACTCAAACTCCTACTGCCAGTCTGGGCTTGGACCTGATCTCCTACTGTCCATCTGGGCTTGGACTCAAACTCCTACTGTCAGTCTGGGCTTGGACCTGATCTCCTACTGTCAGTCTGGGCTTGGACCTGAACACTTACTGTCAGTCTGGGCTTGGACTCAAACTCCTACTGTCAGTCTGGGCTTGGACCTGATCTCCTACTGTCAGTCTGGGCTTGGACCTGAACTCCTCCTGTCAGTCTGGGCTTGGAATCAAACTCCTAATGTCCGTCTTGGCTTGGACCTGATCTCCTACTGTCAGTCTGGGCTTGAACCTGAACACTTACTGTCAGTCTGGGCTTGGACTCAAACTCCCACTGTCAGTCTGGGCTTGAACCTGATCTCCTACTGTCAGTCTGGGCTTGGACTCAAACACTTACTGTCAGTCTGGGCTTGAACCTGAACACTTGCTGTCAGTCTGGGCTTGGACTCAAACTCCTACTGTCAGTCTGGGCTTGGACCTGATCTCCTACTGTCAGTCTGGGCTTGGACCTGAACACTTACTGTCGGTCTGGGCTTGGACTCAAACTCCTACTGTCAGTCTGGGCTTGGACCTGATCTCCTACTGTCAGTCTGGGCTTGGACCTGAACTCCTGCTGTCAGTCTGGGCTTGGAATCAAACTCCTAATGTCCGTCTTGGCTTGGACCTGATCTCCTACTGTCAGTCTGGGCTTGAACCTGAACACTTACTGTCAGTCTGGGCTTGGACTCAAACTCCCACTGTCAGTCTGGGCTTGGACCTGATCTCCTACTGTCAGTCTGGGCTTCGACTCAAACACTTACTGTCAGTCTGGGCTTGAACCTGAACACTTACTGTAGGTCTGGGCTTGGACTCAAACTCCTACTGTCAGTCTGGGCTTGAACCTGAACACTTACTGTCAGTCTGGGCTTGGACTCAAACTCCTACTACCAGTCTGGGCTTGGACCTGAACTCATTCTCTCAGTCTGGGCTTGGACTCAAACTCCTACTGTCAGTCTGGGCTTGGACCTGAACACTTACTGTCAGTCTGGGCTTGGACTCAAACTCCTACTGTCAGTCTGGGCTTGGACCTGAACACTTATTGTCAGTCTGGGCTTGGAATCAAACTCCAACTGTCCATCTGGGCTTGAACCTGAACTCCTTATGTCAGTCTGGGCTTGGACCTGATCTCCTACTGTCAGTCTGGGCTTTGACCTGATCTCCTACTGTCAGTCTGGGCTTGGACTCAAACTCCCACTGTCAGTCTGGGCTTGGACCTGAACTCCTACTGTCAGTCTGGGCTTGGACCTGATCTCCTACTGTCAGTCTGGGCTTGGACTCAAACTCCCACTGTCAGTCTGGGCTTGGACCTGAACTCCTACTGTCAGTCTGGGCTTGGACCTGATCTCCTTCTGTCAGTCTGGGCTTGGACCTGATCTCCTACTGTCAGTCTGGGCTTGGACTCAAACTCCCACTGTCAGTCTGGGCTTGGACCTGAACTCCCACTGTCAGTCTGGGCTTGGACTCAAACTCCCACTGTCAGTCTGGGCTTGGACTCAAACTTCTACTGCCAGTCTGGGCTTGGACCTGATCTCCTACTGTCAATCTGGGCAGTCAGAGCTGTTCTGCTGCCAGTGGACCATTCAGTGGACCATTCAGTGGACCATTCAGTGGGTGCTGAACGATATCAAAACATATCAATCGAATGCCTATCCCCAAAAAAAGATTTAAATTAAATTAAACTAGATTTGTAAAGAATTAAGAAGATATTTTGTTCTTGGTTATGATTGAAGTTAGATAATGAGTTGCATTAGGAAGGTTTTAGAATGTTGATTCTAGCTCGTCTCGGCCTGCCTTATGTTTAAAACAGTGTCATAGACTATCGTGGACAGTTTTCAGTTCAGTTTTAGGATCTTAATTAGGATCAGCTTCAGTTTTATCGCCCAATAGACATCTCTTGTTCTCGTGCCATTTTTCTTTTAAACATTAATTTAGTGTCAACAGTCAACCACCACCTTCAGTTCAGCTTGTCTGTTATGGTATTTGATGTGTTGTTATTTGCAGGCTGCTTCCCGTCTGTAATAGAAGAAGAGAATGGCGAAGAAAGAATAATAATTTTATCTAAAGACCTGACACATAACGGTCGTTAAGTTGCGTTCCTCAAGAAGAAGTATTAGGATTGTCTTTTTTTTGTTTTGTATTTTTGATTTCTGACTATCTGATGATCTATATCACATGGTGACTGTCTGATGATCTATATCACATGGTGACTGTCTGATGATCTATATCACATGGTGACTGTCTGATGATCTATATCACATGGTGACTGTCTGATGATCTATATCACATGGTGACTGTCTGATGATCTATATCACATGGTGACTGTCTGATGATCTATATCACATGGTGACTGTCTGATGATCTATATCACATGGTGACTGTCTGATGATCTATATCACATGGTGACTGTCTGATGATCTATATCACATGGTGACTGTCTGATGATCTATATCACATGGTGACTGTCTGATGATCTATATCACATGGTGACTGTCTGATGATCTATATCACATGGTGACTGTCTGATGATCTATATCACATGGTGACTGTCTGATGATCTATATCACATGGTGACTGTCTGATGATCTATATCACATGGTGACTGTCTGATGATCTATATCACATGGTGTGACGCTCTGTGAAACATTATCATTTTATTTTTTGTTGTTGCAACCTATGGATTGCAGAGAGAGAGACAGAGAGAGGAGGGAGACAGAGAGAGGAGATAGACAGAGAGAGGAGGGAGACACAGAGAGGAGGGAGACAGAGAGAGGAGGGAGACAGAGAGAGGAGATAGACAGAGAGAGGAGGGAGACACAGAGAGGAGGGAGACAGAGAGAGGAGGGAGACAGAGAGAGGAGGGAGACAGAGAGAGGAGGGAGACAGAGAGAGGAGATAGACAGAGAGAGGAGGGAGACACAGAGAGGAGGGAGACAGAGAGGGAGGGAGACAGAGAGAGGAGATAGACAGAGAGAGGAGGGAGACACAGAGAGGAGGGAGACAGAGAGAGGAGGGAGACAGAGAGAGGAGGGAGACAGAGAGAGGAGGGAGACAGAGAGAGGAGATAGACAGAGAGGAGGGAGACACAGAGAGGAGGGAGACAGAGAGAGGAGGGAGACAGAGAGAGGAGGGAGACAGAGAGGAGGGAGACAGAGAGAGGAGATAGACAGAGAGAGGAGGGAGACACAGAGAGGAGGGAGACAGAGAGAGAAGGGAGACAGAGAGAGGAGGGAGACAGAGAGAGGAGGGAGACAGAGAGAGGAGGGAGACAGAGAGAGAGGAGGGAGACAGAGAGAGAGGAGGGAGACAGAGAGAGGAGGGAGACAGAGAGAGAGGAGGGAGACAGAGAGAGAGGAGGGAGACAGAGAGAGGAGGGAGACAGAGAGAGGAGGGAGACAGAGAGATGGGGGAGACAGAGAGAGGAGGGAGACAGAGAGAGGAGGGAGACAGAGAGAGGAGGGAGACAGAGAGAGGAGGGAGACAGAGAGAGGAGGGAGACACAGAGAGAGGGAGTCAGAGAGACAGTTTACAGGGATCAGGGAGACAGAGAGATATAGTTCACAGGGATCATGGAGACAGAGAGATATAGTTCACAGTGATCATGGAGACAGAGAGATATAGTTCACAGTGATCATGGAGACAGAGATATAGTTCACAGGGATCATGGAGACAGAGAGATATAGTTCACAGGGATCATGGAGACAGAGAGATATAGTTCACAGTGATCATGGAGACAGAGATATAGTTCACAGGGATCATGGAGACAGAGAGATACAGTTCACAGGGATCATGGAGACAGAGAGATACAGTTCACAGGGATCATGGAGACAGAGAGATATAGTTCACATTGATCATGGAGACAGAGATATAGTTCACAGGGATCATGGAGACAGAGAGATATAGTTCACAGGGATCATGGAGTGTCATTCAAGACAAAAACGAATGGAGAGAATCCTCTCCTCTCTTCTCTTCTTTCTCCTCTTTCCAGACTCCTTTAACTCCATCCCTCCATCCCTGGAGAAGAAAGAGCTCAAAGGAAACAAAGGAAGAAGGACTATAAGAGATGGATAAAAAGCCAATCCACTTTCTTGAACACATAATCAAGCCCTAGGCTACGTGTTATTGGAGGAGAGCCATGTGTGGAGAAGCTAGTGCCACATCTATCCTGGAGTAGAGAGACAGTACAACCGCTTGGGTCTTGGATAAATAGACCTCATGCTACTTTCTACATTTCTGCTTTTCTTTGGTTTCGCCCAACTGTTCTGTTTTATGTTCCATGAAAAAGGTTAACTATAACCTGAGACAGATTTTTGTGTTTTGAAGTCAATCTGGGTTGAGTTTTAGAATTGGTTTGTGCCTGGAGCAAAACGAAAAGAGAGTGGAGGTGGAGGGATGACTGGATGGAGGATGAAGGGGTAGAGGTGGTAAACTCTGACTCTGACTCTCCAAGTGCCTTGGAGCTCTCTCTCTCTAGGCCTGATTGAACTGGGAGCTGAGACATAGGCTGTGGCCCTAATGGCACCCTATTCCCTATGTAGCACACTATCAGGCTCTGGTCACAAGTACTGCACTACTATAGGGAATAGGGCTCTGGTCTATAGTAGTGCACTGTATAGGGAATAGGGCTCTGGTCTAAAGTAGTGCACTATATAGGGAATAGGGCTCTGGTCTAAAGTAGTGCACTATATAGGGAATAGGGCTCTGGTCTATAGTAGTGCACTATATAGGGAATAGGGCTCTGGTCTATAGTAGTGCACTATATAGGGAATAGGGCTCTGGTCTATAGTAGTGCACTATATAGGGCTCTGGTCTATAGTAGTGCACTGTATAGGGAATAGGGCTCTGGTCTAAAGTAGTGCACTATATAGGGAATAGGGCTCTGGTCTAAAGTAGTGCACTATATAGGGAATAGGGTTTGGGACTGGGCCATAGTATTACCTCTCCTGTCTGTGACAGAGAACCACTCTCGCAAACCAACCACATGGTTGTCACTAGTTACCACAGCCACAAAGTAAAATATCGCAAAAAATATTAATTTAAGGTTAAAGTTGTGAATGAGGTTGTCATTGTGGTTAAGGTTATGGCTAAGGTTTTAAAATAGAATTGAATCAGATCATTTGTAGAAATATCAATAATAATGACGACTTTGTGGCTGTGTTAACTAGACAGATTACTGTTTGTAGACTTTGTACAGAAACATGACTTTGTCATTATTTAATAAAGGCTGAATAACATGGGTAGTGTTTGTTATTATGGCTACACTCCTGAAGTGTGTAAGGCACACACACACACACACACACACACACACACACACACACACACACACACACACACACACACACACACACACACACACGCACTTGCCCGTAGCTCGCTCGGTCTGAGCACAGTGACTGTGAAAAAAAAGTAGGCCCATAATGAAGCCCGAATTTCAGGTGTTTTTTGAGTGACAGCGGGGGAACCGTCACAATTCAAAACACTCTCAGATCAGATCCTCCCGATCTGTGCAAGCCTAACCTTGGCTGTGTGGCATTAACCCTTAACAGTGAAAACAGGGTGTTTACATCTAACAGATAACAATGACATCTCTCCCCATAGGAATACACTGCCTGCTCCTCTAAAGTCAACCTAGAGCCTATGTGGGTTATGAATGCCTTATGAACCTGTCTTCAATGACAGTCCATCAGGCCACTATGAGGTCTACCTGTGTCGATTCTAAGCTTCCTGGATAAACCGGAAGTGGTTAAATTCACCCTAAAGATGTTTTTCCATACCCAACCTGCAGTTTGTGATTACCATTCAACCCTGTGTAAATCAGTAAATTCTGTAACCTAAAGACTTTAAACTCAGGATTCTGCAAAAGCCTCCCCAGTGAGGATATGTGTTTACTCTTAGCTTCCTGTGCCAACCGGAAGTGCCTTGAATTGGGGTCATAGGGGCTGTCGGGGCTGTTTAGTTAAAAAAGTCACATCTTTCCAAAGCAACCCTCATGATAATCAGTAATTTCTCTCATCAGATTTCCAAGAAAAGTCCCCACACACACACAGCAAGGACGGAGTGACATAGTGTGGGGCTTATAGACACACAGGGCCGGCAATAGTTATCTTCGTTCGAACTGTCAAAGAACCGTAGAGGTCTGAAACTTTAGAAACCTGTTCTAGAGCTCAAGTCGATAATGCACGGTGAGTTATGTGGCTCTAGAAGGTTCTCGGACCGAGAAACAGCCTCATACATTTGCAACAACTTCAATTCATTTTGACCATCACGAAAATGACGACATTTAGAAAAGTCCCAGAGTTGCAAGACTAGATGCATTGAAACCGCCTCGGCCCATAGAGACGGATCCTAAAGTTTCTGTCTGATAGCTCATTCAAGGACCCCGTAACAACGCCCAGAAAATGTGGATTTTCAGCACCAATTAAGGTCGCTGCTCTAATGTAATATTATACATATATATATATATACAGTGTTGTAATATTATATATATATATATATATATATACAGTAATGTAATATTATATACATTTGGTGTCAGATATATATATATATATACAGTGTTGTAATATTATACATATATATATATATATATACAGTAATGTAATATTATACATATATATCATATATATATACAGTGTTGTAATAAGTTATACATATATATATATATATATACAGTAATGTAATATTATACATATATATGGTGATATTACAGTGTTGTAATATTATATATATATATATATATATACAGTAATGTAATATTATACATATATATATATATTTATACAGTGTTAAAATATTATACATATATATATATATAAATACAGTGTTGTAATATTATACATATATATATATATATATACAGTAAAATGTAATATTATACATATATATATATATATATACAGTGTTGTAATATTATACATATATATATATATATATACAGTAATGTAATATTATACATATATATATATATATACAGTGTTGTAATATTATATATATATATATATATATATACAGTAATGTAATATTATACATATATATATATATATGGGAAACATATCATACAGTGTTGTAATATTATACATATATATATATATATATACAGTAATGTAATATTATACATATATATATATATACAGTGTTGTAATATTATATATATATATATATATATACAGTAATGTAATATTATACATATATATATATATATATACAGTGTTGTAATATTATACATATATATATATATATATATACAGTAATGTAATATTATACATATATATATATATATATACAGTAATGTAATATTATACATATATATATATATATACAGTGTTGTAATATTATACATATATATATATATATATACAGTAATGTAATATTATACATATATATATATATATATACAGTGTTGTAATATTATACATATATATATATATATATACAGTAATGTAATATTATACATATATATATATATATATACAGTGTTGTAATATTATACATATATATATATATATATATATACAGTAATGTAATATTATACATATATATATATATATATATATACAGTAATGTAATATTATTATACATATATATATATATATACAGTGTTGTAATATTATACATATATATATATATATATACAGTAATGTAATATTATACATATATATATATATATATACAGTAATGTAATATTATACATATATATATATATACAGTGTTGTAATATTATACATATATATATATATATATACAGTAATGTAATATTATACATATATATATACAGTAATGTAATATTATACATATATATATATATATACAGTGTTGTAATATTATACATATATATATATATATATACAGTAATGTAATATTATACATATATATATATATATATACAGTAATGTAATATTATACATATATATATATATACAGTGTTGTAATATTATACATATATATATATATATATACAGTAATGTAATATTATACATATATATATACAGTAATGTAATATTATACATATATATATATATATATACAGTAATGTAATATTATACATATATATATATATACAGTGTTGTAATATTATACATATATATATATATATATACAGTAATGTAATATTATACATATATATATACAGTAATGTAATATTATACATATATATATATATATATACAGTAATGTAATATTATACATATATATATACAGTAATGTAATATTATACATATATATATATATACAGTAATGTAATATTATATATATATAGATATATACAGTGTTGTAATGATGTGCAAATAGTTCAAGTACAGAAGGGGAAATAAATAAGCATAAATACAATGGTGTTTGTTCTTCACTGGTTGCCCTTTTCTCGTGGCAACACTTCACAAATCTCTCTCTCTCTCTCTCTCTCCCTCTCTATCCCTCTCTCTAAAATATTTCTCAGGGCATTGCTCACATGTGAACAATTCTCTACAGGGTGCTCTAAGCTGCCCTGTGGGCACCTTTAATGTTGCTCTCAATTCAATTCAAGGGGCTTTATTGGCATGGGAAACATGTGTTAACATTGCCAAAGCAAGTGAAGTATATAATATACAAAAGTGAAATAAACAATAAAAATGAACAGTAAACATTACACAGAAGTTCTCCCTGGGCTTGGATCAGGCTGAGGAATGTAAGAAATGTAAGTAAGAGTCACGTCAGGCAGAGAGGGAGGGGAGGAAATGAAAGACGTGGAGGCCTAGTCACCGCTCCAAGACCCCAGGCCCTCAGCCTCCCCGGCCGCTCTCTGCTCCCTGCTCCAGGGCGGGAGCCCTGGGTCTTCCTACAGCTGTGCCTGTCTCTGGTCGGTTCAGTCACACACGGGGTTGTAAGTCTGACAGGCTTTACTACACTTTGGAGGAATCTTCTACAAATACACTTCATAGGACGATTAAATGGCTGTGAGGGCAAGGCAGAGAAGAGGTCTCTGTTAACCAGCTGACAGGGCTCCAGACTGAGTACAACTCCCCATGGATTTCACAACATGAGCGGGAGGGAGAGAGAGAGGGGGCATAGAGAGAGAGAGAGGGGGGGAGGGAGAGAGAGAGGGAGAGAGGGGAGGGAGAGACTTAGAGAGATAGGGGGAGAGGGGGGAGACTTAGAGAGAGAGAGAGAGAGAGAGGAGGGAGAGAGAGAGAGGGGGAGAGGGAGAGAGGGGGAGACAGAGAGTGAGAGAGGGGAGAGGGAGAGAGGGGAGAGAGAGAGTGAGAGGGGGAGGGAGAGACTTAGAGAGAGAGAGAGGGGAGGGAGAGAGAGGGGGGAGAGAGGGAGAGGGGGAGACAGAGAGTGAGAGAGGGGGAGGGAGAGAGGGGGAGAGAGAGAGTGAGAGAGGGAGGGGAGAGACTTAGAGAGAGAGAGAGGGGAGGGAGAGAGGGGGAGAGAGAGAGTGGGGGGGGAGAGGGAGAGAAGGGGAGAGAGAGAGGGAGAGACTTAGAGAGAGAGAGGAGGGGGAGGGAGAGAGGGAGAGAGGGGAGAGAGAGAGAGGGAGAGAGGGGAGGTAGAGACTTAGAGAGAGAGGGGGAGAGAGAGAGGGAGGGAGAGACAGAGAGAGAGGGGGAGAGACATAAAGAGAGAGAGGGGGGAGACTTAGAGAGAGAGAGGGGGGCGAGACAGAGAGAGAGAGGGGGACGGAGAGAGAGAGGAGAGAGAGAGGGGGGAGTGAGAGGGGGAGAGAGAGAGAGAGGGAGAGAGAGAGAGAGAGAGAGGAGGGGGAGGGGGAGAGAGAGAGAGGGGGAGAGAGAGGGGGGTAGAGAGAGAGAGAGGGGGAGGGAGAGAGAGAGAGGGGGGGAGAGAGAGGGGGGGGAGAGGGGGAGGGAGGGAGGGAGAGAGGCCATGCCTGCAGTGTGTCTGGGTCTGTGTGTGGTATCTCAAGAGTCCCATGGTAACGGTGAAGCTCTAAGGCTATGTGCCAGAGGACCAGTGGGGCCAAGGTAAACAGGCCAAGGAACCGTGCATCTAGAGGTAGGTGCCAGGACAACCCAGTACCACCTACCCAGATGAAAGGCTTTAGGGCAGCAGAAGCAGCACGCCCCCTCCCTCTGGTTCCCTAGGAACTCTGGGTCATTGGAAACGCTCCAAATGTCACCCATCTCTGTATATAGTTTACTACTTTAGACAAGGGCCCTATTCCCTATATAGTGCACTACTATAGACCAGAGCCCTATTCCATATATAGTGCACTACTTTAGACCAGAGCCATATTCCCTATATAGTGCACTACTTTAGACCAGAGCCCTATTCCATATATAGTGCACTACTCTAGACAAGGGCCCTATTCCCTATATAGTGCACTACTATAGACCAGAGCCCTATTCCCTATATAGTGCACTATTATAGACCAGAACCCTATTCCCTATATAGTGCACTATTATAGACCAGAGCCCTATTCCCTATATAGTGCACTACTTTTGACCAGAGCCCTACCCTATTCCCTATATAGTGCACTACTTTTGACCAGAGCCCTATTCCCTATATAGTGCACTATTATAGACCATAACCCTATTCCCTATATAGTGCACTCACACAAATGTATACATTTGGCTTTTCTTTGGGCACTGTGCTAACAAACCTCCAGACGAGCTTCAACGCCATACAACACTCCTTCCAACTGCTTTTAAATGCTAAAACTAAATACATGGTATTCAACCGATCGCTGCCTGCACCCGCCCGCCCGCCTCTCATCACCACTCTGGACGGTTCTGACTTAGACTATGTGGACAACTATAAATACCTAGGTGTCTGGTTAGACTGTAAACTCTCCTTCCAGACTCACATTAAGCATCTCCAATCTAAAATTAAATCTAGAATGGGCTTCCAATATCGCAACAAAGCATCCTTCACTCATGCTGCCAAACATACCCTCGTAAAACTGACCATCCTACCGATCCTCGACTTCGGTGATGTCATTTACAAAATAGCCTCCAACACTCTACTCAGCAAATTGGATGCAGTCTATCACAGTGCCATCCGTTTTGTCACCAAATCCCGATATACTACCCACCACTGCGACCTTTATGCTCTCATTGGCTGGTCCCCGCTACATATTCATCACCAAACCCACTGGCTCCAGGTCATCTATAAGTCCTTGATAGGAAAAGCTCTGCCTTATCTCAGCTCACTGATCACCATAGCAACACCCACCCGTAGCACGCGCTCCAGCAGGTATATTTCACTATTCATCCCCAAAGCCAACACCTCTTTGGCCGCCTTTCCTTCCAGTTCTCTGCTGCCACACAGGACCACACAGTAATGAAGGGAGAGTTCACTACATGACCACACAGTAATGAAGGGAGAGTTCACTACATGACCACACAGTAATGAAGGGAGAGTTCACTACAGGACCACACAGTAATGAAGGGAGAGTTCACTACAGGACCACACAGTATTGAAGGGAGAGTTCACTAGAGGACCACACAGTAATGAAGGGAGAGTTCACTACAGGACCACACAGTAATGAAGGGAGAGTTCACTACAGGACCACACAGTAATGAAGGGAGAGTTCACTACAGGACCACACAGTAATGAAGGGAGAGTTCACTACAGGACCACACAGTAATGAAGGGAGAGTTCACTACAGGACCACACAGTAATGAAGGGAGAGTTCACTACAGGACCACACAGTATTGAAGGGAGAGTTCACTACAGGACCACACAGTAATGAAGGGAGAGTTCACTACAGGACCACACAGTAATGAAGGGAGAGTTCACTACAGGACCACACAGTAATGAAGGGAGAGTTCACTACAGGACCACACAGTATTGAAGGGAGAGGTCACTAGAGGACCACACAGTAATGAAGGGAGAGTTCCCTACAGGACCACACAGTCACGTAATGAAGGGAGAGTTCACTACAGGACCACACAGTAATGAAGGGAGAGTTCACTACAGGACCACACAGTAATGAAGGGAGAGTTCACTACAGGACCACACAGTCATGTATTGAAGGGAGAGTTCACTACAGGACCACACAGTCATGTATTGAAGGGAGAGTTCACTACAGGACCACACAGTAATGAAGGGAGAGTTCACTACAGGACCACACAGTAATGAAGGGAGAGTTCACTACAGGACCACACAGTAATGAAGGGAGAGTTCACTACAGGACCACACAGTCATGTATTGAAGGGAGAGTTCACTAGAGGACCACACAGTAATGAAGGGAGAGTTCACTACAGGACCACACAGTAATGAAGGGAGAGTTCACTATAGGACCACACAGTAATGAAGGGAGAGTTCACTACAGGACCACACAGTAATGAAGGGAGAGTTCACTACAGGACCACACAGTAATGAAGGGAGAGTTCACTAGAGGACCACACAGTAATGAAGGGAGAGTACACTACAGGACCACACAGTAATGAAGGGAGAGTTCACTACAGGACCACACAGTAATGAAGGGAGAGTTCACTACAGGACCACACAGTAATGAAGGGAGAGTTCACTGCAGGACCACACAGTAATGAAGGGAGAGTTCACTGCAGGACCACACAGTCATGTATTGAAGGGAGAGTTCACTACAGGACCACACAGTCACGTAATGAAGGGAGAGTTCACTACAGGACCACACAGTAATGAAGGGAGAGTTCACTACAGGACCACACAGTAATGAAGGGAGAGTTCACTACAGGACCACACAGTCATGTATTGAAGGGAGAGTTCACTAGAGGACCACACAGTAATGAAGGGAGAGTTCACTACAGGACCACACAGTAATGAAGGGAGAGTTCACTACAGGACCACACAGTATTGAAGGGAGAGTTCACTAGAGGACCACACAGTAATGAAGGGAGAGTTCACTACAGGACCACACAGTAATGAAGGGAGAGTTCACTACAGGACCACACAGTATTGAAGGGAGAGTTCACTAGAGGACCACACAGTAATGAAGGGAGAGTTCACTACAGGACCACACAGTCACGTAATGAAGGGAGAGTTCACTACAGGACCACACAGTAATGAAGGGAGAGTTCACTACAGGACCACACAGTAATGAAGGGAGAGTTCACTACAGGACCACACAGTCATGTATTGAAGGGAGAGTTCACTACAGGACCACACAGTCATGTATTGAAGGGAGAGTTCACTACATGACCACACAGTAATGAAGGGAGAGTTCACTACAGGACCACACAGTAATGAAGGGAGAGTTCACTACAGGACCACACAGTAATGAAGGGAGAGTTCACTACAGGACCACACAGTCATGTATTGAAGGGAGAGTTCACTAGAGGACCACACAGTAATAAAGGGAGAGTTCACTACAGGACCACACAGTAATGAAGGGAGAGTTCACTACAGGACCACACAGTAATGAAGGGAGAGTTCACTACAGGACCACACAGTAATGAAGGGAGAGTTCACTACAGGACCACACAGTAATGAAGGGAGAGTTCACTAGAGGACCACACAGTAATGAAGGGAGAGTACACTACAGGACCACACAGTAATGAAGGGAGAGTTCACTACAGGACCACACAGTAATGAAGGGAGAGTTCACTTCAGGACCACACAGTAATGAAGGGAGAGTTCACTGCAGGACCACACAGTAATGAAGGGAGAGTTCACTGCAGGACCACACAGTCATGTATTGAAGGGAGAGTTCACTACAGGACCACACAGTCACGTAATGAAGGGAGAGTTCACTACAGGACCACACAGTAATGAAGGGAGAGTTCACTACAGGACCACACAGTAATGAAGGGAGAGTTCACTACAGGACCACACAGTAATGAAGGGAGAGTTCACTACAGGACCACACAGTAATGAAGGGAGAGTTCACTACAGGACCACACAGGAAGGGAGAGTTCCACACAGTAATGAAGGGAGAGTTCACTACAGGACCACACAGTAATGAAGGGAGAGTTCACTACAGGACCACACAGTAATGAAGGGAGAGTTCACTACAGGACCACACAGTAATGAAGGGAGAGTTCACTACAGGACCACACAGTAATGAAGGGAGAGTTCACTACAGGACCACACAGTATTGAAGGGAGAGTTCACTACAGGACCACACAGTAATGAAGGGAGAGTTCACTACAGGACCACACAGTAATGAAGGGAGAGTTCACTACAGGACCACACAGTAATGAAGGGAGAGTTCACTACAGGACCACACAGTATTGAAGGGAGAGTTCACTAGAGGACCACACAGTAATGAAGGGAGAGTTCCCTACAGGACCACACAGTCACGTAATGAAGGGAGAGTTCACTACAGGACCACACAGTAATGAAGGGAGAGTTCACTACAGGACCACACAGTAATGAAGGGAGAGTTCACTACAGGACCACACAGTCATGTATTGAAGGGAGAGTTCACTACAGGACCACACAGTCATGTATTGAAGGGAGAGTTCACTACAGGACCACACAGTAATGAAGGGAGAGTTCACTACAGGACCACACAGTAATGAAGGGAGAGTTCACTACAGGACCACACAGTAATGAAGGGAGAGTTCACTACAGGACCACACAGTCATGTATTGAAGGGAGAGTTCACTAGAGGACCACACAGTAATGAAGGGAGAGTTCACTACAGGACCACACAGTAATGAAGGGAGAGTTCACTACAGGACCACACAGTAATGAAGGGAGAGTTCACTACAGGACCACACAGTAATGAAGGGAGAGTTCACTACAGGACCACACAGTAATGAAGGGAGAGTTCACTAGAGGACCAGTACCTACACAGTAATGAAGGGAGAGTTCACTACAGGACCACACAGTAATGAAGGGAGAGTTCACTACAGGACCACACAGTAATGAAGGGAGAGTTCACTGCAGGACCACACAGTAATGAAGGGAGAGTTCACTGCAGGACCACACAGTCATGTATTGAAGGGAGAGTTCACTACAGGACCACACAGTCACGTAATGAAGGGAGAGTTCACTACAGGACCACACAGTAATGAAGGGAGAGTTCACTACAGGACCACACAGTAATGAAGGGAGAGTTCACTACAGGACCACACAGTCATGTATTGAAGGGAGAGTTCACTACAGGACCACACAGTAATGAAGGGAGAGTTCACTACAGGACCACACAGTAATGAAGGGAGAGTTCACTACAGGACCACACAGTAATGAAGGGAGAGTTCACTACAGGACCACACAGTAATGAAGGGAGAGTTCACTACAGGACCACACAGTAATGAAGGGAGAGTTCACTACAGGACCACACAGTATTGAAGGGAGAGTTCACTAGAGGACCACACAGTAATGAAGGGAGAGTTCACTACAGGACCACACAGTAATGAAGGAGAGTTCACTACAGGACCACACAGTAATGAAGGAGAGTTCACTACAGGACCACACAGTAATGAAGGGAGAGTTCACTACAGGACCACACAGTCATGTAATGAAGGGAGAGTTCACTACAGGACCACACAGTCATGTATTGAAGGGAGAGTTCACTACAGGACCACACAGTAATGAAGGGAGAGTTCACTACAGGACCACACAGTAATGAAGGGAGAGTTCACTACAGGACCACACAGTAATGAAGGGAGAGTTCACTACAGGACCACACAGTCATGTATTGAAGGGAGAGTTCACTAGAGGACCACACAGTAATGAAGGGAGAGTTCACTACAGGACCACACAGTAATGAAGGGAGAGTTCACTACAGGACCACACAGTAATGAAGGGAGAGTTCACTACAGGACCACACAGTAATGAAGGGAGAGTTCACTACAGGACCACACAGTAATGAAGGGAGAGTTCACTAGAGGACCACACAGTAATGAAGGGAGAGTACACTACAGGACCACACAGTAATGAAGGGAGAGTTCACTACAGGACCACACAGTAATGAAGGGAGAGTTCACTTCAGGACCACACAGTAATGAAGGGAGAGTTCACTGCAGGACCACACAGTAATGAAGGGAGAGTTCACTGCAGGACCACACAGTCATGTATTGAAGGGAGAGTTCACTACAGGACCACACAGTAAATGAAGGGAGAGTTCACTACAGGACCACACAGTAATGAAGGGAGAGTTCACTACAGGACCACACAGTAATGAAGGGAGAGTTCACTACAGGACCACACAGTCATGTATTGAAGGGAGAGTTCACTACAGGACCACACAGTAATGAAGGGAGAGTTCACTACAGGACCACACAGTCACGTAATGAAGGGAGAGTTCACTACAGGACCACACAGTAATGAAGGGAGAGTTCACTAGAGGACCACACAGTAATGAAGGGAGAGTTCACTACAGGACCACACAGTAATGAAGGGAGAGTTCACTACAGGACCACACAGTATTGAAGGGAGAGTTCACTAGTAATGAAGGGAGAGTTCACTAGAGGACCACACAGTAATGAAGGGAGAGTTCACTACAGGACCACACAGTAATGAAGGGAGAGTTCACTACAGGACCACACAGTAATGAAGGGAGAGTTCACTACAGGACCACACAGTCATGTATTGAAGGGAGAGTTCACTACAGGACCACACAGTCATGTATTGAAGGGAGAGTTCACTACAGGACCACACAGTAATGAAGGGAGAGTTCACTACAGGACCACACAGTAATGAAGGGAGAGTTCACTACAGGACCACACAGTATTGAAGGGAGAGTTCACTAGAGGACCACACAGTCATGAAGGGAGAGTTCACTAGAGGACCACACAGTAATGAAGGGAGAGTTCACTACAGGACCACACAGTAATGAAGGGAGAGTTCACTACAGGACCACACAGTAATGAAGGGAGAGTTCACTACAGGACCACACAGTAATGAAGGAGAGTTCACTACAGGACCACACAGTAATGAAGGGAGAGTTCACTACAGGACCACACAGTAATGAAGGGAGAGTTCACTACAGGACCACACAGTAATGAAGGGAGAGTTCACTACAGGACCACACAGTAATGAAGGGAGAGTTCACTGCAGGACCACACAGTAATGAAGGGAGAGTTCACTGCAGGACCACACAGTCATGTATTGAAGGGAGAGTTCACTACAGGACCACACAGTCACGTAATGAAGGGAGAGTTCACTACAGGACCACACAGTAATGAAGGGAGAGTTCACTACAGGACCACACAGTAATGAAGGGAGAGTTCACTACAGGACCACACAGTCACGTATTGAAGGGAGAGTTCACTACAGGACAACACAGTAATGAAGGGAGAGTTCACTACAGGACCACACAGTCACGTAATGAAGGGAGAGTTCACTACAGGACCACACAGTAATGAAGGGAGAGTTCACTACAGGACCACACAGTAATGAAGGGAGAGTTCACTACAGGACCACACAGTACACTACAGGACCACAGTAATGAAGGGAGAGTTCACTACAGGACCACACAGTAATGAAGGGAGAGTTCACTACAGGACCACACAGTAATGAAGGGAGAGTTCACTACAGGACCACACACAGTAATGAAGGGAGAGTTCACTACAGGACCACACAGTAATGAAGGGAGAGTTCACTACAGGACCACACAGTAATGAAGGGAGAGTTCACTACAGGACCACACAGTAATGAAGGGAGAGTTCACTACAGGACCACACAGTAATGAAGGGAGAGTTCACTACAGGACCACACAGTAATGAAGGGAGAGTTCACTACAGGACCACACAGTAATGAAGGAGAGTTCACTACAGGACCACACAGTAATGAAGGGAGAGTTCACTACAGGACCACACAGTAATGACTACAGGACCACACAGTAATGAAGGGAGAGTTCACTACAGGACCACACAGTAATGAAGGGAGAGTTCACTACAGGACCACACAGTAATGAAGGGAGAGTTCACTACACACAGTAATGAAGGGAGAGTTCACACCACACAGTAATGAAGGGACCACACAGTAAAGAGTTCACTACCACACAGTAATGAAGGACCTACAGGACACACATGTATTGAAGGGAGAGTTCACTACAGGACCACACAGTAATGAAGGGAGAGTTCACTACAGGACCACACAGTAATGAAGGAGAGTTCACCACAGTAATGAAGGGAGAGTTCACTACAGGACCACACAGTAATGAAGGGAGAGTTCACTACAGGACCACACAGTAATGAAGGGAGAGTTCACTACAGGACCACACAGTAATGAAGAAGGAGAGTTCACTACAGGACCACACAGTAATGTATTGAAGGGAGAGTTCACTACAGGACCACACAGTAATGAAGGGAGAGTTCACTACAGGACCACACAGTAATGAAGGGAGAGTTCACTACAGGACCACACAGTAATGAAGGGAGAGTTCACTACAGGACCACACAGTAATGAAGGGAGAGTTCACTACAGGACACACAGTAATGAAGGGAGAGTTCACTACAGAAGGGACCACACAGGACCACACAGTAATGAAGGAGAGTTCAACAGTAATGAAGGGAGAGTTCACTACAGGACCACACAGTAATGAAGGGAGAGTTCACTACAGGACCACACAGTAATGAAGGGAGAGTTCACTACAGGACCACACAGTAATGAAGGAGAGTTCACTACAGGACCACACAGTAATGAAGGGAAAGTTCACTAATGAAGGGAGAGTTCACTACAGGACCACACAGTAATGAAGGGAGAGTTCACTAAATGAAGGAGAGTTCACTACAGGACCACACAGTAATGAATGGGAGAGTTCACTAATGAAGGGACACTACACCACACAGTAATGAAGGAGAGTTCACTACAGGACCACACAGTAATGAAGGGAGAGTTCACTACAGGACCACACACCACACAGTAATGAAGGGAGAGTTCACTACAGGACCACACAGTAATGAAGGGAGAGTTCACTACAGGACCACACAGTAATGAAGGGAGAGTTCACTACAGGACCACACAGTAATGAAGGGAGAGTTCACTACAGGACCACACAGTAATGAAGGGAGAGTTCACTACAGGACCACACAGTATTGAAGGGAGAGTTCACTAGAGGACCACACAGTAATGAAGGGAGAGTTCACTAAGGACCACACAGTAATGAAGGGAGAGTTCACTACAGGACCACACAGTAATGAAGGGAGAGTTCACTACAGGACCACACAGTAATGAAGGGAGAGTTCACTACAGGACCACACAGTAATGAAGGAGAGTTCACTAGAGGACCACACAGTAATGAAGGGAGAGTTCACTACAGGACCACACAGTAATGAAGGGAGAGTTCACTACAGGACCACACAGTAATGAAGGGAGAGTTCACTAGAGGACCACACAGTAATGAAGGAGAGTTCACTACAGGACCACACAGTAATGAAGGGAGTTCACTACAGTATTGACACTACAGGACCACACAGTAATGAAGGGAGAGTTCACTACAGGACCACACAGTAATGAAGGGAGAGTTCACTACAGGACCACACAGTAATGAAGGGACACTACAGGACAGTAATGAAGGGAGAGTTCACTAGAGGACCACACAGTAATGAAGGGAGAGTTGACACAGTAGGGAATGAAGGGAGTTCACTACAGGACCACACAGTAATGAAGGGAGAGTTCACTACAGGACCACACAGTAATGAAGGGAGAGTTCACTACAGGACCACACAGTAATGAAGGGAGAGTTCACTACAGGACCACACAGTAATGAAGGGAGAGTTCACTACAGGACCACACAGTAATGAAGGGAGAGTTCACTACAGGACCACACAGTAATGAAGGAGAGTTCACTACAGGACCACACAGTAATGAAGGGAGAGTTCACTACAGGACCACACAGTAATGAAGGGAGAGTTCACTAGAGTAATGAAGGGAGAGTTCACTACAGGACCACACAGTAATGAAGGGAGAGTTCACTACAGGACCACACAGTAATGAAGGGAGAGTTCACTACAGGACCACACAGTAATGAAGGGAGAGTTCACTACAGGACCACACAGTAATGAAGGGAGAGTTCACTACAGGACCACACAGTAATGAAGGGAGAGTTCACTACAGGACCACACAGTAATGAAGGGAGAGTTCACTACAGGACCACACAGTAATGAAGGGAGAGTTCACTACAGGACCACACAGTAATGAAGGGAGAGTTCAAAGGGAGAGTTCACTACAGGACCACACAGTACTTGAAGGGAGAGTTCACTACAGGACCACACAGTATTGAAGGAGAGTTCATACAGGAAGTAATGAAGGGAGAGTTCACTACAGGACCACACAGTAATGAAGGGAGAGTTCACTACAGGACCACACAGTAATGAAGGAGAGTTCACTACAGGACCACACAGTATTGAAGGGAGAGTTCACTAGAGGACCACACAGTAATGAAGGGAGAGTTCCCTACAGGACCACACAGTCACGTAATGAAGGGAGAGTTCACTACA
>NC_088398.1:85112111-85137111 GCF_034236695.1 Oncorhynchus nerka
AGCACTGGGCTTAATGTAGCCTCAGGCTAGTCACTAGATCACGAAGCACTGGGCCTAATGTAGCCTCAGGCTAGTCACTAGATCACCCAGCACTGGGCCTAATGTAACCTCAGGCTAGTCACTAGATCACCCAGCACTGGGCCTAATGTAGCCTCAGGCTAGTCACTAGATCACCCAGCACTGGGCCTAATGTAGCCTCAGGCTAGTCACTACTGGGCTTAATGTAGCCTCAGGCTAGTCACTAGATCACCCAGCACTGGGCTTAATATAGCCTCAGGCTAGTCACTAGATCACCCAGCACTGGGCCTAATGTAACCTCAGGCTAGTCACTAGATCACCCAGCACTGGGCTTAATGTAGCCTCAGGCTAGTCACTAGATCACCCAGCACTGGGCCTAATGTAGCCTCAGGCTAGTCACTAGATCACCCAGCACTGGGCTTAATGTAACCAGGCTAGTCACTAGATCACCCAGCACTGGGCTTAATGTAGCCTCAGGCTAGTCACTAGATCACCCAGCACTGGGCTTAATGTAGCCTCAGGCTAGTCACTAGATCACCCAGCACTGGGCTTAATGTAACCTCAGGCTAGTCACTAGATCACCCAGCACTGGGCCTAATGTAACCAGGCTAGTCACTAGATCACCCAGCACTGGCCCTAATGTAGCCTCAGGCTAGTCACTAGATCACCCAGCACTGGGCCTAATGTAGCCTCAGGCTAGTCACTAGATCACCCAGCACTGGGCTTAATGTAGCCTCAGGCTAGTCACTAGATCACCCAGCACTGGGCCTAATGTAGCCTCAGGCTAGTCACTAGATCACCCAGCACTGGGCCTAATGTAGCCTCAGGCTAGTCACTAGATCACCCAGCACTGGGCTTAATGTAACCTCAGGCTAGTCACTAGATCACCCAGCACTGGGCCTAATGTAACCTCAGGCTAGTCACTGGATCACCCAGCACTGGGCTTAATGTAGCCTCAGGCTAGTCACTAGATCACCCAGCACTGGGCTTAATGTAGCCTCAGGCTAGTCACTAGATCACCCAGCACTGGGCCTAATGTAGCCTCAGGCTAGTCACTAGATCACCCAGCACTGGGCTTAATGTAGCCTCAGGCTAGTCACTAGATCACGAAGCACTGGGCCTAATGTAGCCTCAGGCTAGTCACTAGATCACCCAGCACTGGGCCTAATGTAACCTCAGGCTAGTCACTAGATCACCCAGCACTGGGCCTAATGTAGCCTCAGGCTAGTCACTAGATCACCCAGCACTGGGCCTAATGTAGCCTCAGGCTAGTCACTAGATCACCCAGCACTGGGCTTAATGTAGCCTCAGGCTAGTCACTAGATCACCCAGCACTGGGCTTAATATAGCCTCAGGCTAGTCACTAGATCACCCAGCACTGGGCCTAATGTAACCTCAGGCTAGTCACTAGATCACCCAGCACTGGGCTTAATGTAGCCTCAGGCTAGTCACTAGATCACCCAGCACTGGGCCTAATGTAGCCTCAGGCTAGTCACTAGATCACCCAGCACTGGGCTTAATGTAACCAGGCTAGTCACTAGATCACCCAGCACTGGGCTTAATGTAGCATCAGGCTAGTCACTAGATCACCCAGCACTGGGCTTAATGTAGCCTCAGGCTAGTCACTAGATCACCCAGCACTGGGCTTAATGTAACCTCAGGCTAGTCACTAGATCACCCAGCACTGGGCCTAATGTAACCAGGCTAGTCACTAGATCACCCAGCACTGGCCCTAATGTAGCCTCAGGCTAGTCACTAGATCACCCAGCACTGGGCTTAATGTAGCCTCAGGCTAGTCACTAGATCACCCAGCACTGGGCTTAATGTAACCAGGCTAGTCACTAGATCACCCAGCACTGGGCCTAATGTAGCCTCAGGCTAGTCACTAGATCACCCAGCACTGGGCTTAATGTAGCCTCAGGCTAGTCACTAGATCACCCAGCACTGGGCCTAATGTAACCAGGCTAGTCACTAGATCACCCAGCACTGGGCCTAATGTAGCCTCAGGCTAGTCACTAGATCACCCAGCACTGGGCCTAATGTAGCCTCAGGCTAGTCACTAGATCACCCAGCACTGGGCCTAATGTAGCCTCAGTCTAGTCACTAGATCACCCAGCACTGGGCTTAATGTAACCAGGCTAGTCACTAGATCACCCAGCACTGGGCCTAATGTAACCAGGCTAGTCACTAGATCACCCAGCACTGGGCTTAATGTAACCAGGCTAGTCACTAGATCACCCAGCACTGAGCCTAATGTAACCAGGCTAGTCACTAGATCACCCAGCACTGGGCTTAATGTAGCCTCAGGCTAGTCACTAGATCACCCAGCACTGGCCCTAATGTAGCCTCAGGCTAGTCACTAGATCACCCAGCACTGGGCTTAATGTAGCCTCAGGCTAGTCACTAGATCACCCAGCACTGGGCTTAATGTAACCAGGCTAGTCACTAGATCACCCAGCACTGGGCTTAATGTAACCAGGCTAGTCACTAGATCACCCAGCACTGGGCCTAATGTAACCAGGCTAGTCACTAGATCACCCAGCACTGGGCTTAATGTAACCAGGCTAGTCACTAGATCACCCAGCACTGGGCCTAATGTAGCCAGGCTAGTCACTAGATCACCCAGCACTGGGCTTAATGTAACCTCAGGCTAGTCACTAGATCACCCAGCACTGGGCCTAATGTAACCAGGCTAGTCACTAGATCACCCAGCACTGGGCTTAATGTAGCCTCAGGCTAGTCACTAGATCACCCAGCACTGGGCTTAATATAACCAGTCTAGTCACTAGATCACCCAGCACTGGGCTTAATGTAACCAGGCTAGTCACTAGATCACCCAGCACTGGGCTTAATGTAACCAGGCTAGTCACTAGATCACCCAGCACTGGGCTTAATGTAACCAGGCTAGTCACTAGATCACCCAGCACTGGGCTTAATGTAACCAGGCTAGTCACTAGATCACCCAGCACTGGGCCTAATATAGCCTCAGGCTAGTCACTAGATCACCCAGCACTGGGCTTAATGTAGCCTCAGGCTAGTCACTAGATCACCCAGCACTGGGCCTAATATAGCCTCAGGCTAGTCACTAGATCACCCAGCACTGGGCCTAATGTAGCCTCAGTCTAGTCACTAGATCACCCAGCACTGGGCCTAATGTAGCCTCAGGCTAGTCACTAGATCACCCAGCACTGGGCTTAATGTAACCAGGCTAGTCACTAGATCACCCAGCACTGGGCTTAATGTAGCCTCAGGCTAGTCACTAGATCACCCAGCACTGGGCCTAATGTAGCCTCAGTCTAGTCACTAGATCACCCAGCACTGGGCCTAATGTAACCAGGCTAGTCACTAGATCACCCAGCACTGGGCTTAATGTAACCAGGCTAGTCACTAGATCACCCAGCACTGGGCTTAATGTAGCCTCAGGCTAGTCACTAGATCACCCAGCACTGGGCCTAATGTAGCCTCAGTCTAGTCACTAGATCACCCAGCACTGGGCCTAATGTAACCAGGCTAGTCACTAGATCACCCAGCACTGGGCCTAATGTAACCAGGCTAGTCACTAGATCACCCAGCACTGGCCCTAATGTAGCCTCAGGCTAGTCACTAGATCACCCAGCACTGGGCTTAATGTAACCAGGCTAGTCACTAGATCACCCAGCACTGGGCTTAATGTAACCAGGCTAGTCACTAGATCACCCAGCACTGGGCTTAATGTAGCCTCAGGCTAGTCACTAGATCACCCAGCACTGGGCTTAATGTAACCAGGCTAGTCACTAGATCACCCAGCACTGGGGTTAATGTAACCAGGCTAGTCACTAGATCACCCAGCACTGGGCCTAATGTAACCAGGCTAGTCACTAGATCACCCAGCACTGGCCCTAATGTAGCCTCAGGCTAGTCACTAGATCACCCAGCACTGGGCTTAATGTAGCCTCAGGCTAGTCACTAGATCACCCAGCACTGGGCCTAATGTAGCCTCAGGCTAGTCACTAGATCACCCAGCACTGGGCCTAATATAGCCTCAGGCTAGTCACTAGATCACCCAGCACTGGGCCTAATGTAACCAGGCTAGTCACTAGATCACCCAGCACTGGGCTTAATGTAACCAGGCTAGTCACTAGATCACCCAGCACTGGGCCTAATGTAGCCTCAGGCTAGTCACTAGATCACCCAGCACTGGGCTTAATGTAGCCTCAGGCTAGTCACTAGATCACCCAGCACTGGGCCTAATGTAACCAGGCTAGTCACTAGATCACCCAGCACTGGGCTTAATGTAACCAGGCTAGTCACTAGATCACCCAGCACTGGGCCTAATGTAGCCTCAGGCTAGTCACTAGATCACCCAGCACTGGGCTTAATGTAACCAGGCTAGTCACTAGATCACCCAGCACTGGGCCTAATGTAGCCTCAGTCTAGTCACTAGATCACCCAGCACTGGGCTTAATGTAGCCTCAGGCTAGTCACTAGATCACCCAGCACTGGGCCTAATGTAGCCTCAGGCTAGTCACTAGATCACCCAGCACTGGGCCTAATATAGCCTCAGGCTAGTCACTAGATCACCCAGCACTGGGCCTAATGTAACCAGGCTAGTCACTAGATCACCCAGCACTGGGCTTAATGTAACCAGGCTAGTCACTAGATCACCCAGCACTGGGCCTAATGTAGCCTCAGGCTAGTCACTAGATCACCCAGCACTGGGCTTAATGTAGCCTCAGGCTAGTCACTAGATCACCCAGCACTGGGCCTAATGTAACCAGGCTAGTCACTAGATCACCCAGCACTGGGCTTAATGTAACCAGGCTAGTCACTAGATCACCCAGCACTGGGCTTAATGTAGCCTCAGGCTAGTCACTAGATCACCCAGCACTGGGCTTAATGTAGCCTCAGGCTAGTCACTAGATCACCCAGCACTGGGCTTAATGTAACCTCAGGCTAGTCACTAGATCACCCAGCACTGGGCCTAATGTAACCAGGCTAGTCACTAGATCACCCAGCACTGGCCCTAATGTAGCCTCAGGCTAGTCACTAGATCACCCAGCACTGGGCCTAATGTAGCCTCAGGCTAGTCACTAGATCACCCAGCACTGGGCTTAATGTAGCCTCAGGCTAGTCACTAGATCACCCAGCACTGGGCCTAATGTAGCCTCAGGCTAGTCACTAGATCACCCAGCACTGGGCCTAATGTAGCCTCAGGCTAGTCACTAGATCACCCAGCACTGGGCTTAATGTAACCTCAGGCTAGTCACTAGATCACCCAGCACTGGGCCTAATGTAACCTCAGGCTAGTCACTGGATCACCCAGCACTGGGCTTAATGTAGCCTCAGGCTAGTCACTAGATCACCCAGCACTGGGCTTAATGTAGCCTCAGGCTAGTCACTAGATCACCCAGCACTGGGCCTAATGTAGCCTCAGGCTAGTCACTAGATCACCCAGCACTGGGCTTAATGTAGCCTCAGGCTAGTCACTAGATCACGAAGCACTGGGCCTAATGTAGCCTCAGGCTAGTCACTAGATCACCCAGCACTGGGCCTAATGTAACCTCAGGCTAGTCACTAGATCACCCAGCACTGGGCCTAATGTAGCCTCAGGCTAGTCACTAGATCACCCAGCACTGGGCCTAATGTAGCCTCAGGCTAGTCACTAGATCACCCAGCACTGGGCTTAATGTAGCCTCAGGCTAGTCACTAGATCACCCAGCACTGGGCTTAATATAGCCTCAGGCTAGTCACTAGATCACCCAGCACTGGGCCTAATGTAACCTCAGGCTAGTCACTAGATCACCCAGCACTGGGCTTAATGTAGCCTCAGGCTAGTCACTAGATCACCCAGCACTGGGCCTAATGTAGCCTCAGGCTAGTCACTAGATCACCCAGCACTGGGCTTAATGTAACCAGGCTAGTCACTAGATCACCCAGCACTGGGCTTAATGTAGCATCAGGCTAGTCACTAGATCACCCAGCACTGGGCTTAATGTAGCCTCAGGCTAGTCACTAGATCACCCAGCACTGGGCTTAATGTAACCTCAGGCTAGTCACTAGATCACCCAGCACTGGGCCTAATGTAACCAGGCTGGTCACTAGATCACCCAGCACTGGCCCTAATGTAGCCTCAGGCTAGTCACTAGATCACCCAGCACTGGGCTTAATGTAGCCTCAGGCTAGTCACTAGATCACCCAGCACTGGGCTTAATGTAACCAGGCTAGTCACTAGATCACCCAGCACTGGGCCTAATGTAGCCTCAGGCTAGTCACTAGATCACCCAGCACTGGGCTTAATGTAGCCTCAGGCTAGTCACTAGATCACCCAGCACTGGGCCTAATGTAACCAGGCTAGTCACTAGATCACCCAGCACTGGGCCTAATGTAGCCTCAGGCTAGTCACTAGATCACCCAGCACTGGGCCTAATGTAGCCTCAGGCTAGTCACTAGATCACCCAGCACTGGGCCTAATGTAGCCTCAGTCTAGTCACTAGATCACCCAGCACTGGGCTTAATGTAACCAGGCTAGTCACTAGATCACCCAGCACTGGGCCTAATGTAACCAGGCTAGTCACTAGATCACCCAGCACTGGGCTTAATGTAACCAGGCTAGTCACTAGATCACCCAGCACTGAGCCTAATGTAACCAGGCTAGTCACTAGATCACCCAGCACTGGGCTTAATGTAGCCTCAGGCTAGTCACTAGATCACCCAGCACTGGCCCTAATGTAGCCTCAGGCTAGTCACTAGATCACCCAGCACTGGGCTTAATGTAGCCTCAGGCTAGTCACTAGATCACCCAGCACTGGGCTTAATGTAACCAGGCTAGTCACTAGATCACCCAGCACTGGGCTTAATGTAACCAGGCTAGTCACTAGATCACCCAGCACTGGGCCTAATGTAACCAGGCTAGTCACTAGATCACCCAGCACTGGGCTTAATGTAACCAGGCTAGTCACTAGATCACCCAGCACTGGGCCTAATGTAGCCAGGCTAGTCACTAGATCACCCAGCACTGGGCTTAATGTAACCTCAGGCTAGTCACTAGATCACCCAGCACTGGGCCTAATGTAACCAGGCTAGTCACTAGATCACCCAGCACTGGGCTTAATGTAGCCTCAGGCTAGTCACTAGATCACCCAGCACTGGGCTTAATATAACCAGTCTAGTCACTAGATCACCCAGCACTGGGCTTAATGTAACCAGGCTAGTCACTAGATCACCCAGCACTGGGCTTAATGTAACCAGGCTAGTCACTAGATCACCCAGCACTGGGCTTAATGTAACCAGGCTAGTCACTAGATCACCCAGCACTGGGCTTAATGTAACCAGGCTAGTCACTAGATCACCCAGCACTGGGCCTAATATAGCCTCAGGCTAGTCACTAGATCACCCAGCACTGGGCTTAATGTAGCCTCAGGCTAGTCACTAGATCACCCAGCACTGGGCCTAATATAGCCTCAGGCTAGTCACTAGATCACCCAGCACTGGGCCTAATGTAGCCTCAGTCTAGTCACTAGATCACCCAGCACTGGGCCTAATGTAGCCTCAGGCTAGTCACTAGATCACCCAGCACTGGGCTTAATGTAACCAGGCTAGTCACTAGATCACCCAGCACTGGGCTTAATGTAGCCTCAGGCTAGTCACTAGATCACCCAGCACTGGGCCTAATGTAGCCTCAGTCTAGTCACTAGATCACCCAGCACTGGGCCTAATGTAACCAGGCTAGTCACTAGATCACCCAGCACTGGGCTTAATGTAACCAGGCTAGTCACTAGATCACCCAGCACTGGGCTTAATGTAGCCTCAGGCTAGTCACTAGATCACCCAGCACTGGGCCTAATGTAGCCTCAGTCTAGTCACTAGATCACCCAGCACTGGGCCTAATGTAACCAGGCTAGTCACTAGATCACCCAGCACTGGGCCTAATGTAACCAGGCTAGTCACTAGATCACCCAGCACTGGCCCTAATGTAGCCTCAGGCTAGTCACTAGATCACCCAGCACTGGGCTTAATGTAACCAGGCTAGTCACTAGATCACCCAGCACTGGGCTTAATGTAACCAGGCTAGTCACTAGATCACCCAGCACTGGGCTTAATGTAGCCTCAGGCTAGTCACTAGATCACCCAGCACTGGGCTTAATGTAACCAGGCTAGTCACTAGATCACCCAGCACTGGGGTTAATGTAACCAGGCTAGTCACTAGATCACCCAGCACTGGGCCTAATGTAACCAGGCTAGTCACTAGATCACCCAGCACTGGCCCTAATGTAGCCTCAGGCTAGTCACTAGATCACCCAGCACTGGGCTTAATGTAGCCTCAGGCTAGTCACTAGATCACCCAGCACTGGGCCTAATGTAGCCTCAGGCTAGTCACTAGATCACCCAGCACTGGGCCTAATATAGCCTCAGGCTAGTCACTAGATCACCCAGCACTGGGCCTAATGTAACCAGGCTAGTCACTAGATCACCCAGCACTGGGCTTAATGTAACCAGGCTAGTCACTAGATCACCCAGCACTGGGCCTAATGTAGCCTCAGGCTAGTCACTAGATCACCCAGCACTGGGCTTAATGTAGCCTCAGGCTAGTCACTAGATCACCCAGCACTGGGCCTAATGTAACCAGGCTAGTCACTAGATCACCCAGCACTGGGCTTAATGTAACCAGGCTAGTCACTAGATCACCCAGCACTGGGCCTAATGTAGCCTCAGGCTAGTCACTAGATCACCCAGCACTGGGCTTAATGTAACCAGGCTAGTCACTAGATCACCCAGCACTGGGCCTAATGTAGCCTCAGTCTAGTCACTAGATCACCCAGCACTGGGCTTAATGTAGCCTCAGGCTAGTCACTAGATCACCCAGCACTGGGCCTAATGTAGCCTCAGGCTAGTCACTAGATCACCCAGCACTGGGCCTAATATAGCCTCAGGCTAGTCACTAGATCACCCAGCACTGGGCCTAATGTAACCAGGCTAGTCACTAGATCACCCAGCACTGGGCTTAATGTAACCAGGCTAGTCACTAGATCACCCAGCACTGGGCCTAATGTAGCCTCAGGCTAGTCACTAGATCACCCAGCACTGGGCTTAATGTAGCCTCAGGCTAGTCACTAGATCACCCAGCACTGGGCCTAATGTAACCAGGCTAGTCACTAGATCACCCAGCACTGGGCTTAATGTAACCAGGCTAGTCACTAGATCACCCAGCACTGGGCCTAATGTAGCCTCAGGCTAGTCACTAGATCACCCAGCACTGGGCTTAATGTAACCAGGCTAGTCACTAGATCACCCAGCACTGGGCCTAATGTAGCCTCAGTCTAGTCACTAGATCACCCAGCACTGGGCTTAATGTAACCAGGCTAGTCACTAGATCACCCAGCACTGGGCCTAATGTAGCTTCAGGCTAGTCACTAGATCACCCAGCACTGGGCTTAATGTAACCAGGCTAGTCACTAGATCACCCAGCACTGGGCTTAATGTAACCTCAGGCTAGTCACTAGATCACCCAGCACTGGGCTTAATGTAGCCAGGCTAGTCACTAGATCACCCAGCACTGGGCCTAATGTAGCCTCAGGCTAGTCACTAGATCACCCAGCACTGGGCCTAATGTAACCAGGCTAGTCACTAGATCACCCAGCACTGGGCTTAATGTAGCCTCAGTCTAGTCACTAGATCACCCAGCACTGGGCCTAATGTAACCTCAGGCTAGTCACTAGATCACCCAGCACTGGGCCTAATGTAGCCTCAGGCTAGTCACTAGATCACCCAGCACTGGGCCTAATGTAGCCTCAGGCTAGTCACTAGATCACCCAGCACTGGGCTTAATGTAACCAGGCTAGTCACTAGATCACCCAGCACTGGGCCTAATGTAACCAGGCTAGTCACTAGATCACCCAGCACTGGGCCTAATGTAGCCTACACACTTGAAAGTGTTTTCTATCCAATGGTACCAATTCTATGCATATCCTGGATTCTGGGCCTGAGAAACAGGCGGTTTACTTTGGGCACGTCAGTCAGACAGGAAGTGGAGAAAAATAGACCCTGGCCTGAAGAAGTTTTAAATATTCAGGGGCAAAACATATGCATAATAAGTTGCATGGTCTCTGTGTGCATTAATAGTGTTTAACTGGATTTCTGAATGACTACCTTGTCTCTGTACCTCACACATACAATTTCTGTAAGGTCCCTCGGTCAAGCAGTAAATTTGAAACACAGATTCAACCACAAAGACCAGGGATATTTTCTAATTCCTCGCAAACGGCACCTATTGGTAGATGGGTATAAATAAAATGAAATTGTCATTGAATAACCTTTTGAGCATGGTGAAGTTATTAATTACACTTTGTTTTGGTGTATCAATACAGCCAGTTACTACATCCTTCTTATCTCAGATGCCGGAGAGGAAGGAAACTAGGGAGTTTTTAGGATACCAAGAAACAGAAGGGAACCAAACACTAAACACAAGGCCAAATCTACACTGTAATTTCCTACCAAGACAGTGAATGTTCCTGAGTGGCTGAGTTACAGTTTAGACTTAAATCTCAACTGAAATGGTTGTCTAGCAACACTCATCAACCAATTTTAATCCCACTTTGTAACACAACAACAACAAGTCAAAGGTGGTGATTCTAAACATCGCTTACTGCTGCCCCCTGGTGGTGATTCTAAACATCGCTTACTGCTGCCCCCTGGTGGTGATTCTAAACATCGCTTACTGCTGCCCCCTGGTGGTGATTCTAAACATCGCTTACTGCTGCCCCCTGGTGGTGATTCTAAACATCGTTTACTGCTGCCCCCTGGTGGTGATTCTAAACATCGCTTACTGCTGGCCCCTGGTGGTGATTCTAAACATCGCTTGCACCTGCCCCCTGGTGGTGATTCTAAACATCGCTTACTGCTGCCCCCTGGGGGTGATTCTAAACATCGCTTACTGCTGCCCCCTGGTGGTGATTCTAAACATCGCTTACTGCTGCCCCCTGGTGGTGATTCTAAACATCGCTTACTGCTGCCCCCTGGTGGTGATTCTAAACATCGCTTGCACCTGCCCCCTGGTGGTGATTCTAAACATCGCTTACTGCTGCCCCCTGGTGGTGATTCTAAACATCGCTTGCACCTGCCCCCTGGTGGTGATTCTAAACATCGCTTACTGCTGCCCCCTGGTGGTGATTCTAAACATCGCTTGCACCTGCCCCCTGGGGGTGATTCTAAACATCGCTTACTGCTGCCTCCTGGTGGTGATTCTAAAAATCGCTTGCACCTGCCCCTTGGTGGTGATTCTAAACATCGCTTACTGCTGCCCCCTGGTGGTGATTCAAAACATCGCTTACTGCTGCCCCCTGGTGGTGATTCTAAACATCGCTTACTGCTGCCCCATGGTGGTGATTCTAAACATCGCTTGCACCTGCCCCTTGGTGGTGATTCTAAACATCGCTTACTGCTGCCCCCTGGTGGTGATTCTAAACATCGCTTACTACTGCCCCCTTGTGGTGATTCTAAACATCGCTTACTGCTGCCCCATGGTGGTGATTCTAAACATCGCTTGCACCTGCCCCTTGGTGGTGATTCTAAACATCGCTTACTGCTGCCCCCTGGTGGTGATTCTAAACATCGTTTACTGCTGCCCCCTGGTGGTGATTCTAAACATCGCTTACTGCTGGCCCCTGGTGGTGATTCTAAACATCGCTTGCACCTGCCCCCTGGTGGTGATTCTAAACATCGCTTACTGCTGCCCCCTGGTGGTGATTCTAAACATCGTTTACACCTGCCCCCTGGTGGTGATTCTAAACATCGCTTGCACCTGCCCCTTGGTGGTGATTCTAAAAATCGCTTGCACCTGCCCCTTGGTGGTGATTCTAAACATCGCTTACTGCTGCCCCCTGGTGGTGATTCTAAACACCGCTTACTGCTGCCCCCTGGTGGTGATTCTAAACATCGCTTACTGCTGCCCCATGGTGGTGATTCTAAACATCGCTTGCACCTGCCCCTTGGTGGTGATTCTAAACATCGCTTACTGCTGCCCCCTGGTGGTGATTCTAAACATCGCTTACTGCTGCCCCCTTGTGGTGATTCTAAACATCGCTTACTGCTGCGCCATGGTGGTGATTCTAAACATCGCTTGCACCTGCCCCTTGGTGGTGATTCTAAACATCGCTTACTGCTGCCCCCTGGTGGTGATTCTAAACATCGCTTACTGCTGCCCCCTGGTGGTGATTCTAAACATCGCTTACTGCTGCCTCCTGGTGGTGATTCTAAACATCGCTTACTGCTGCCCCCTGGTGGTGATTCTAAACATCGCTTACTGCTGCCCCCTGGTGGTGATTCTAAACATCGTTTACACCTGCCCCCTGGTGGTGATTCTAAACATCGCTTGCACCTGCCCCTTGGTGGTGATTCTAAACATCGCTTGCACCTGCCCCCTGGTCGTGATTCTAAACATCGCTTACTGCTGCCCCCTGGTGGTGATTCTAAACATCGCTTACTGCTGCCCCATGGTGGTGATTCTAAACATCGCTTGCACCTGCCCCTTGGTGGTGATTCTAAACATCGCTTACTGCTGCCCCCTGGTGGTGATTCTAAACATCGCTTACTGCTGCCCCCTTGTGGTGATTCTAAACATCGCTTACTGCTGCGGCATGGTGGTGATTCTAAACATCGCTTGCACCTGCCCCTTGGTGGTGATTCTAAACATCGCTTACTGCTGCCCCCTGGTGGTGATTCTAAACATCGCTTACTGCTGCCCCCTGGTGGTGATTCTAAACATCGCTTACTGCTGCCTCCTGGTGGTGATTCTAAACATCGCTGACTGCTGCCCCCTGGTGGTGATTCTAAACATCGCTTACTGCTGCCCCCTGGTGGTGATTCTAAACATCGTTTACACCTGCCCCCTGGTGGTGATTCTAAACATCGCTTGCACCTGCCCCTTGGTGGTGATTCTAAACATCGCTTGCACCTGCCCCCTGGTCGTGATTCTAAACATCGCTTACTGCTGCCCCCTGGTGGTGATTCTAAACATCGCTTACTGCTGCCCCATGGTGGTGATTCTAAACATCGCTTGCACCTGCCCCTTGGTGGTGATTCTAAACATCGCTTACTGCTGCCCCCTGGTGGTGATTCTAAACATCACTTACTGCTGGCCCCTGGTGGTGATTCTAAACATCGCTTACTGCTGCCCCCTGGTGGTGATTCTAAACATCGCTTACTGCTGCCCCCTGGTGGTGATTCTAAACATCGCTTACTGCTGCCCCCTGGTGGTGATTCTAAACATCGCTTACTGCTGCCCCCTGGTGGTGATTCTAAACATCGCTTACTGCTGCCCCCTGGTGGTGATTCTAAATATTTATTCAGATATTCACAGACACACACAAACACATGGAAGAGCTTATACAAACATGCACGCAGGAACACATTAAAGAGCAGAATAGACCATTGGGCACAGAAGTGTTCTCTTGTAGATCTATTCCACCATGCCCCAACAGATTGTTATTTCATTATGTATATCCATGACGTATTACGTGCAATAGATCTTAGCTTTCTAGTTCATTTTGTACTGCAGGCTACTGGCTCCTTGTCATGAGACCCTAAATGTTAGTAGTGTTGCATTTTACAGTAGCTCAATATTGTACCATTTATCACACAATGCTGAGGTCTGTGGCAGAATCTGACTCAATGGAGAGTTGAAGATGAATAAAGCACAATGCCCTCCCGGTGTGTGTGTGTGTGTGTGTGTGTGTGTGTGTGTGTGTGTGTGTGTGTGTGTGTGTGTATTTGTGTGCGTGTGTGTGTGTATTTGTGTGTGTGTGTGTGAGCATGTCGGTGTGATTCAATCAGAGTGAGAGATATGGTCTCAGTCTGGGTGTCCATAAGGAGTGGAATCAGTCTAGGTGTCTATTAGGAGTGGAATCAGTCTGGGTGTTCATTAGGAGTGGAATCAGTCTGGGTGTCCATAAGGAGTGGAATCAGTCTGGGTGTCCATAAGGAGTGGAATCAGTCTGGGTGTCCATAAGGAGTGGAATCAGTCTGGGTGTCCATAAGGAGTGGAATCAGTCTGGGTGTTCATTAGGAGTGGAATCAGTCTGGGTGTTCATTAGGAGTGGAATCAGTCTGGGTGTCTATTAGGAGTGGAATCAGTCTGGGTGTCTATTAGGAGAGGAATCAGTCTGAGTGTCTATTAGGAGTGGAATCAGTCTGGGTGTCTATTAGGAGTGGAATCAGTCTGGGTGTCTATTAGGAGTGGAATCAGTCTGGGTGTTCATTAGGATGGGAATTAGCATATCATATTGTGTAATCACAACTAAGATTGATGAGAGTTCACTGTTGCTATTTAAATATTTAGATCTCAGGCTGAGGAGTGGTGAAGGAGAATTACATCTGAAGAGGAAGGGTTAGGTAGAGAGGAGAATTACATCTGAAGAGGAAGGGTTAGGTAGAGAGGAGAATTACATCTGAAGAGGAAGGGTTAGGTAGAGGAGAGAATTACATCTGAAGAGGAAGGGTTAGGTAGAGAGGAGAATTACATCTGATGAGGAAGGGTTAGGTAGAGAGGAGAGGAGAATTACATCTGAAGAGGAAGGGTTAGGTAGAGAGGAGAATTACATCTGAAGAGGAAGGGTTAGGTAGAGGAGAGAATTACATCTGAAGAGGAAGGGTTAGGTAGAGAGGAGAGGAGAATTACATCTGAAGAGGAAGGGTTAGGTAGAGAGGAGAATTACATCTGAAGAGGAAGGGTTAGGTAGAGGAGAGAATTACATCTGAAGAGGAAGGGTTAGGTAGAGAGGAGAATTACATCTGATGAGGAAGGGTTAGGTAGAGAGGAGAATTACATCTGATGAGGAAGGGTTAGGTAGAGAGGAGAATTACATCTGATGAGGAAGGGTTAGGTAGAGGAGAATTACATCTGAAGAGGAAGGGTTAGGTAGAGAGGAGAATTACATCTGATGAGGAAGGGTTAGGTAGAGAGGAGAATTACATCTGAAGAGGAAGGGTTAGGTAGAGAGGAGAATTACATCTGAAGAGGAAGGGTTAGGTAGAGAGGAGAATTACATCTGAAGAGGAAGGGTTAGGTAGAGAGGAGAATTACATCTGATGAGGAAGGGTTAGGTAGAGAGGAGAGGAGAATTACATCTGAAGAGGAAGGGTTAGGTAGAGAGGAGAGGAGAATTACATCTGAAGAGGAAGGGTTAGGTAGAGAGGAGAGGAGAATTACATCTGATGAGGAAGGGTTAGGTAGAGAGGAGAATTACATCTGAAGAGGAAGGGTTAGGTAGAGAGGAGAATTACATCTGAAGAGGAAGGGTTAGGTAGAGAGGAGAATTACATCTGAAGAGGAAGGGTTAGGTAGAGAGGAGAATTACATCTGAAGAGGAAGGGTTAGGTAGAGAGGAGAGGAGAATTACATCTGAAGAGGAAGGGTTAGGTAGAGAGGAGAATTACATCTGAAGAGGAAGGGTTAGGTAGAGAGGAGAGGAGAATTACATCTGAAGAGGAAGGGTTAGGTAGAGAGGAGAGGAGAATTACATCTGATGAGGAAGGGTTAGGTAGAGAGGAGAGGAGAATTACATCTGAAGAGGAAGGGTTAGGTAGAGAGGAGAATTACATCTGATGAGGAAGGGTTAGGTAGAGAGGAGAATTACATCTGATGAGGAAGGGTTAGGTAGAGAGGAGAGGAGAATTACATCTGAAGAGGAAGGGTTAGGTAGAGAGGAGAATTACATCTGATGAGGAAGGGTTAGGTAGAGAGGAGAATTACATCTGAAGAGGAAGGGTTAGGTAGAGAGGAGAATTACATCTGATGAGGAAGGGTTAGGTAGAGAGGAGAATTACATCTGATGAGGAAGGGTTAGGTAGAGAGGAGAATTACATCTGATGAGGAAGGGTTAGGTAGAGAGGAGAATTACATCTGAAGAGGAAGGGTTAGGTAGAGAGGAGAATTACATCTGAAGAGGAAGGGTTAGGTAGAGAGGAGAATTACATCTGATGAGGAAGGGTTAGGTAGAGAGGAGAATTACATCTGAAGAGGAAGGGTTAGGTAGAGAGGAGAATTACATCTGATGAGGAAGGGTTAGGTAGAGAGGAGAATTACATCTGAAGAGGAAGGGTTAGGTAGAGAGGAGAATTACATCTGAAGAGGAAGGGTTAGGTAGAGAGGAGAATTACATCTGAAGAGGAAGGGTTAGGTAAGGGAGAATTACATCTGAAGGTAGAGAGGAGAATTACATCTGAAGAGGAAGGGTTAGGTAGAGAGGAGAATTACATCTGATGAGGAAGGGTTAGGTAGAGAGGAGAATTACATCTGAAGAGGAAGGGTTAGGTAGAGAGGAGAATTACATCTGATGAGGAAGGGTTAGGTAGAGAGGAGAATTACATCTGAAGAGGAAGGGTTAGGTAGAGAGGAGAATTACATCTGAAGAGGAAGGGTTAGATAGAGAGGAGAATTACATCTGAAGAGGAAGGGTTAGGTAGAGAGGAGAATTACATCTGATGAGGAAGGGTTAGGTAGAGAGGAGAATTACATCTGAAGAGGAAGGGTTAGGTAGAGAGGAGAGGAGAATTACATCTGAAGAGGAAGGGTTAGGTAGAGAGGAGAGGAGAATTACATCTGAAGAGGAAGGGTTAGGTAGAGAGGAGAATTACATCTGATGAGGAAGGGTTAGGTAGAGAGGAGAATTACATCTGATGAGGAAGGGTTAGGTAGAGAGGAGAATTACATCTGAAGAGGAAGGGTTAGGTAGAGAGGAGAGGAGAATTACATCTGATGAGGAAGGGTTAGGTAGAGAGGAGAATTACATCTGAAGAGGAAGGGTTAGGTAGAGGAGAGGAGAATTACATCTGATGAGGAAGGGTTAGGTAGAGAGTAGAATTACATCTGAAGAGGAAGGGTTAGGTAGAGAAGAGAATTACATCTGAAGAGGAAGGGTTAGGTAGAGAGTAGAATTACATCTGAAGAGGAAGGGTTAGGTAGAGAGGAGAATTACATCTGAAGAGGAAGGGTTAGGTAGAGAGGAGAATTACATCTGAAGAGGAAGGGTTAGGTAGAGAGGAGAATTACATCTGATGAGGAAGGGTTAGGTAGAGAGGAGAATTACATCTGAAGAGGAAGGGTTAGGTAGAGAGGAGAATTACATCTGATGAGGAAGGGTTAGGTAGAGAGGAGAATTACATCTGAAGAGGAAGGGTTAGGTAGAGAGGAGAATTACATCTGAAGAGGAAGGGTTAGATAGAGAGGAGAATTACATCTGAAGAGGAAGGGTTAGGTAGAGAGGAGAATTACATCTGATGAGGAAGGGTTAGGTAGAGAGGAGAATTACATCTGAAGAGGAAGGGTTAGGTAGAGAGGAGAGGAGAATTACATCTGAAGAGGAAGGGTTAGGTAGAGAGGAGAGGAGAATTACATCTGAAGAGGAAGGGTTAGGTAGAGAGGAGAATTACATCTGATGAGGAAGGGTTAGGTAGAGAGGAGAATTACATCTGATGAGGAAGGGTTAGGTAGAGAGGAGAATTACATCTGAAGAGGAAGGGTTAGGTAGAGAGGAGAGGAGAATTACATCTGATGAGGAAGGGTTAGGTAGAGAGGAGAATTACATCTGAAGAGGAAGGGTTAGGTAGAGGAGAGGAGAATTACATCTGATGAGGAAGGGTTAGGTAGAGAGTAGAATTACATCTGAAGAGGAAGGGTTAGGTAGAGAAGAGAATTACATCTGAAGAGGAAGGGTTAGGTAGAGAGGAGAATTACATCTGAAGAGGAAGGGTTAGATAGAGAGGAGAATTACATCTGAAGAGGAAGGGTTAGGTAGAGAGGAGAATTACATCTGATGAGGAAGGGTTAGGTAGAGAGGAGAATTACATCTGAAGAGGAAGGGTTAGGTAGAGAGGAGAGGAGAATTACATCTGAAGAGGAAGGGTTAGGTAGAGAGGAGAGGAGAATTACATCTGAAGAGGAAGGGTTAGGTAGAGAGGAGAATTACATCTGATGAGGAAGGGTTAGGTAGAGAGGAGAATTACATCTGATGAGGAAGGGTTAGGTAGAGAGGAGAATTACATCTGAAGAGGAAGGGTTAGGTAGAGAGGAGAGGAGAATTACATCTGATGAGGAAGGGTTAGGTAGAGAGGAGAATTACATCTGAAGAGGAAGGGTTAGGTAGAGGAGAGGAGAATTACATCTGATGAGGAAGGGTTAGGTAGAGAGTAGAATTACATCTGAAGAGGAAGGGTTAGGTAGAGAAGAGAATTACATCTGAAGAGGAAGGGTTAGGTAGAGAGTAGAATTACATCTGAAGAGGAAGGGTTAGGTAGAGAGGAGAATTACATCTGAAGAGGAAGGGTTAGATAGAGAGGAGAATTACATCTGAAGAGGAAGGGTTAGGTAGAGAGTAGAATTACATCTGAAGAGGAAGGGTTAGGTAGAGAGGAGAATTACATCTGAAGAGGAAGGGTTAGATAGAGAGGAGAATTACATCTGAAGAGGAAGGGTTAGGTAGAGAGGAGAGGAGAATTACATCTGAAGAGGAAGGGTTAGGTAGAGAGGAGAGGAGAATTACATCTGAAGAGGAAGGGTTAGGTAGAGAGGAGAATTACATCTGAAGAGGAAGGGTTAGGTAGAGAGGAGAATTACATCTGAAGAGGAAGGGTTAGGTAGAGAGGAGAATTACATCTGAAGAGGAAGGGTTAGGTAGAGAGGAGAATTACATCTGAAGAGGAAGGGTTAGGTAGAGAGGAGAATTACATCTGAAGAGGAAGGGTTAGGTAGAGAGGAGAATTACATCTGATGAGGAAGGGTTAGGTAGAGAGGAGAATTACATCTGAAGAGGAAGGGTTAGGTAGAGAGGAGAATTACATCTGAAGAGGAAGGGTTAGGTAGAGAGGAGAATTACATCTGAAGAGGAAGGGTTAGGTAGAGAGGAGAGGAGAATTACATCTGAAGAGGAAGGGTTAGGTAGAGAGGAGAGGAGAATTACATCTGATGAGGAAGGGTTAGGTAGAGAGGAGAATTACATCTGATGAGGAAGGGTTAGGTAGAGAGTAGAATTACATCTGAAGAGGAAGGGTTAGGTAGAGAGGAGAATTACATCTGATGAGGAAGGGTTAGGTAGAGAGTAGAATTACATCTGAAGAGGAAGGGTTAGGTAGAGAGGAGAATTACATCTGAAGAGGAAGGGTTAGGTAGAGAGGAGAATTACATCTGATGAGGAAGGGTTAGGTAGAGAGGAGAGTAGAATTACATCTGAAGAGGAAGGGTTAGGTAGAGAGGAGAATTACATCTGATGAGGAAGGGTTAGGTAGAGAGGAGAGTAGAATTACATCTGAAGAGGAAGGGTTAGGTAGAGAGGAGAATTACATCTGAAGAGGAAGGGTTAGGTAGAGAGGAGAGGAGAATTACATCTGATGAGGAAGGGTTAGGTAGAGAGGAGAATTACATCTGAAGAGGAAGGGTTAGGTAGAGAGGAGAGGAGAATTACATCTGAAGAGGAAGGGTTAGGTAGAGAGGAGAATTACATCTGATGAGGAAGGGTTAGGTAGAGAGGAGAATTACATCTGAAGAGGAAGGGTTAGGTAGAGAGGAGAATTACATCTGAAGAGGAAGGGTTAGGTAGAGAGGAGAGGAGAATTACATCTGAAGAGGAAGGGTTAGGTAGAGAGGAGAATTACATCTGATGAGGAAGGGTTAGGTAGAGAGGAGAATTACATCTGATGAGGAAGGGTTAGGTAGAGAGGAGAATTACATCTGATGAGGAAGGGTTAGGTAGAGAGGAGAATTACATCTGAAGAGGAAGGGTTAGGTAGAGAGGAGAGGAGAATTACATCTGAAGAGGAAGGGTTAGGTAGAGAGGAGAATTACATATGAAGAGGAAGGGTTAGGTAGAGAGGAGAATTACATCTGAAGAGGAAGGGTTAGGTAGAGAGGAGAATTACATCTGAAGAGGAAGGGTTAGGTAGAGAGGAGAATTACATCTGAAGAGGAAGGGTTAGGTAGAGAGGAGAATTACATCTGATGAGGAAGGGTTAGGTAGAGAGGAGAATTACATCTGATGAGGAAGGGTTAGGTAGAGAGGAGAATTACATCTGAAGAGGAAGGGTTAGGTAGAGAGGAGAATTACATCTGAAGAGGAAGGGTTAGGTAGAGAGGAGAATTACATCTGAAGAGGAAGGGTTAGGTAGAGAGGAGAATCACATCTGAAGAGGAAGGGTTAGGTAGAGAGGAGAGGAGAATTACATCTGAAGAGGAAGGGTTAGGTAGAGAGGAGAATTACATCTGAAGAGGAAGGGTTAGGTAGAGAGGAGAGGAGAATTACATCTGAAACGGAAGGGTTAGGTAGAGAGGAGAATTACATCTGAAGAGGAAGGGTTAGGTAGAGAGGAGAATTACATCTGATGAGGAAGGGTTAGGTAGAGAGGAGAATTACATCTGAAGAGGAAGGGTTAGGTAGAGAGGAGAATTACATCTGAAGAGGAAGGGTTAGGTAGAGAGGAGAATTACATCTGATGAGGAAGGGTTAGGTAGAGAGGAGAATTACATCTGAAGAGGAAGGGTTAGGTAGAGAGGAGAATTACATCTGATGAGGAAGGGTTAGGTAGAGAGGAGAATTACATCTGATGAGGAAGGGTTAGGTAGAGAGGAGAATTACATCTGATGAGGAAGGGTTAGGTAGAGAGGAGAGGAGAATTACATCTGAAGAGGAAGGGTTAGGTAGAGAGGAGAGGAGAATTACATCTGATGAGGAAGGGTTAGGTAGAGAGGAGAATTACATCTGATGAGGAAGGGTTAGGTAGAGAGGAGAATTACATCTGAAGAGGAAGGGTTAGATAGAGAGGAGAGGAGAATTACATCTGAAGAGGAAGGGTTAGGTAGAGAGGAGAGGAGAATTACATCTGAAGAGGAAGGGTTAGGTAGAGAGGAGAATTACATCTGAAGAGGAAGGGTTAGGTAGAGAGGAGAATTACATCTGATGAGGAAGGGTTAGGTAGAGAGGAGAATTACATCTGAAGAGGAAGGGTTAGGTAGAGAGGAGAATTACATCTGAAGAGGAAGGGTTAGGTAGAGAGGAGAATTACATCTGAAGAGGAAGGGTTAGGTAGAGAGGAGAGGAGAATTACATCTGATGAGGAAGGGTTAGGTAGAGAGGAGAATTACATCTGATGAGGAAGGGTTAGGTAGAGAGGAGAATTACATCTGAAGAGGAAGGGTTAGGTAGAGAGGAGAATTACATCTGAAGAGGAAGGGTTAGGTAGAGAGGAGAGGAGAATTACATCTGAAGAGGAAGGGTTAGGTAGAGAGGAGAATTACATCTGATGAGGAAGGGTTAGGTAGAGAGGAGAGGAGAATTACATCTGATGAGGAAGGGTTAGGTAGAGAGGAGAGGAGAATTACATCTGAAGAGGAAGGGTTAGGTAGAGAGGAGAATTACATCTGATGAGGAAGGGTTAGGTAGAGGAGAGTAGAATTACATCTGAAGAGGAAGGGTTAGGTAGAGAGGAGAATTACATCTGAAGAGGAAGGGTTAGGTAGAGAGGAGAATTACATCTGAAGAGGAAGGGTTAGGTAGAGGAGAATTACATCTGAAGAGGAAGGGTTAGGTAGAGAGGAGAATTACATCTGAAGAGGAAGGGTTAGGTAGAGAGGAGAATTACATCTGAAGAGGAAGGGTTAGGTAGAGAGGAGAATTACATCTGAAGAGGAAGGGTTAGGTAGAGAGGAGAATTACATCTGAAGAGGAAGGGTTAGGTAGAGAATTACATCTGAAGAGGAAGGGTTAGGTAGAGAGGAGAATTACATCTGAAGAGGAAGGGTTAGGTAGAGAGGAGAATTACATCTGATGAGGAAGGGTTAGGTAGAGAGGAGAGGAGAATTACATCTGAAGAGGAAGGGTTAGGTAGAGAGGAGAATTACATCTGAAGAGGAAGGGTTAGGTAGAGAGGAGAATTACATCTGAAGAGGAAGGGTTAGGTAGAGAGGAGAATTACATCTGAAGAGGAAGGGTTAGGTAGAGAGGAGAATTACATCTGAAGAGGAAGGGTTAGGTAGAGAGGAGAATTACATCTGATGAGGAAGGGTTAGGTAGAGAGGAGACTTACATCTGAAGAGGAAGGGTTAGGTAGAGAGGAGAATTACATCTGAAGAGGAAGGGTTAGGTAGAGAAGACTTTTCTCAGGCCTTTTTTCAGCTGGCAACGGTAATTCTTTGTTCCAGTGTGTCACTATTTTTTACTCTGCCCCTCGAAGATCCCTGCCCCTCATTCTCCTCGCTCCGTATAAGGAACTCTGTCTCCTCCCCCCATTCTCCTCGCTCCGTATAAGGAACTCTGTCTCCTCCCCCCATTCTCCTCGCTCCGTATAAGGAACTCTGTCTCAAAGGGATTGTTATGGTTATGGCTGCCATTCTCCAATGTCTGGGAGGAAAGATTTATTCTGCATTGAGACAGTTTCACCTCCTCTATGTAAGGCCCTGGTACCACGCCTATTAGAGAGAAGTTAGAGCAGAATGAGAGAGAAGAAAGAAAGAAAGAAAGCGAAAGAGGAGTAGGGGTGTTTGGATGTGTGACTGTCTGAACTAAAGGATTGGAACGGCCTGGCGTTTTCACAGACACTCCCTCAACAGAAGGCCTAAAAAACTGAAGCAACTCATCTCCTCTGTCTCTCTTTCTCTCCGTCTGTCTTCTCCTCAGCCCCCTGCTGCCCTGCCAGTGCACCTGGGTCCTTTCTCCCTGGTTCTCTCTACCCATTGAGACCCTTTCTCTCCACTTCACTGGCCCGTTCCAAATGTCTCTGGCTGCGGGAAAAACAGGGTGAGTGAGTAAGAGCCAAGCTGCCCAGCCCCGGAGGCTGTTATACAGTGTCCGTATGTTGTCTTTGGCTGTGTTCCAAATGGCACCCTATTTCCTATATAGTGCACTACTTTTGACCAGGGCCCATAGTGCACTAAATAGGGAATAAGGTGTCATGTGGGACACAGTTGAGGAGTCAGTGGAGCTAACTAACAGACAGACAGGGCCAACAGTGATGGAGCCTCCACGGCCCAGTAGCTATTGGCAATGCCTCCATGCCTGTCCTTTGGACGTCGTTTGGTTACCCTTGGAGATTGGATAATATGCACAGTGTTTTTTCTCTCTCGGGTTCACAGTTCAAACCACAATATAATGGAGAGAAAGATCTCCTCTTGGTGTCAACAGTCAACTCTCCGACTCCTAGCTAGCATTGTTTCTGGTGGTCTGTCCCAAATGTGGCACCCTATTCCTTATATAGTGCACTACTTTAGACCAGAGCCCTATTCCCTATATAGTGCACTACTTTAGACCAGAGCCCTATTCCCTATATAGTGCACTACTTTAGACCAGAGCCCTATTCCCTATATAGTGCACTACTTTAGACCAGAGTCCTATTCCCTATATAGTGCACTACTATAGACCAGGGCCCTATTCCCTATATAGTGCACTACTATAGACCAGAGCCATCATCCACCTCCGATTAAATTATCCATCTCTAGTGCTGGCCACACCCCCAACTCTAGTGCCTGGCCACACCCCCATCTGTAGAGGCCTAGTGCCTGGCCACACCCCATCCTTAGTGCCTTGCCAAACCCCCACCTCTAGAGCCTGGCCACACCTCCATCTCTAGAGCCTGGCCACACCCCCATCCCTAGTGCCTTGCCACACAACAATCCCTAGTGCCTGGCCACACCCAAATCAAATCAAATCAAATTGATTTATATAGCCCTTCGTACATCAGCTGATATCTCAAAGTGCTGTACAGAAACGCAGCCTAAAACCCCAAACAGCAAGCAATGCAGGTGTAGAAGCACGGTGGCTAGGAAAAACTCCCTAGAAAGGACCCCTATCTCTAGTGCTTGGCCACACCCCCATCTCTAGTGCCTGACCACACCCCCATCCCTAGTGCCTGGCCACACCCCATCACTAGTGCCTTGCCAAACCCCCATCTCTAGAGCCTGGCCACACCTCCATCTCTAGAGCTCTAGAGCCTGGCCACACCCCCATCTCTAGTGCCTGACCACACCCCCATCCCTAGTGCCTGGCCACACCCCATCACTAGTGCCTTGCCAAACCCCCATCTCTAGAGCCTGGCCACACCTCCATCTCTAGAGCCTGGCCACACCTCCATCTCTAGAGCCTGGCCACACCCCCATCTCTAGTGCCTGACCACACCCCCATCCCTAGTGCCTGGCCACACCCCATCACTAGTGCCTGACCACACCCCCATCCCTAGTGCCTGGCCATGCCCCCATCCCTAGTGCCTGGCCACACCCCCATCCCTCGTGCCTGGCCACACCCCATCCCTCGTGCCTGGCCACACCCCCATCCCTAGTTGCCACACCCCCATCCCTAGTGCCTGACCACACCCCCATCTCTATTGTTATAGTGTTCTATATTGTTATAGTGTTCTATATTGTTATAGTGTTCTATATTCTTATAGTGTTCTATATTGTTATAGTGTTCTATATTGTTATAGGGTTCTATATTGTTATAGGGTTCTATATTCTTATAGTGTTCTATATTGTTATAGTGTTCTATAGTGTTCTATATTGTTATAGTGTTCTATATTGTTATAGGGTTCTATATTGTTATAGTGTTCTATATTCTTATAGTGTTCTATATTGTTATAGTGTTCTATATTGTTATAGTGTTCTATATTCTTATAGTGTTCTATATTGTTATAGTGTTCTATATTGTTATAGTGTTCTATATTGTTATAGTGTTCTATATTGTTATAGTGTTCTATATTGTTATAGTGTTCTATATTGTTATAGTGTTCTATAGTGTTATAGTGTTCTATATTGTTATAGTGTTCTATATTGTTATAGTGTTCTATATTGTTATAGTGTTCTATATTGTTATAGTGTTCTATATTGTTATAGTGTTCTATAGTGTTATAGTGTTCTATATTGTTATAGTGTTCTATATTGTTATAGTGTTCTATATTGTTATAGTGTTCTATATTCTTATAGTGTTCTATATTGTTATAGGGTTCTATATTGTTATAGTGTTCTATATTGTTATAG
>NC_088398.1:85142111-85332111 GCF_034236695.1 Oncorhynchus nerka
CCGCTACACCTGGTTATCAGAGGAGCCTTGTTTTCAGCACCGTGGAGTGAATCCTTACCACCGCTACACCTGGTTATCAGAGGAGCCTTGTTTTCAGCACCGTGGAGTGAATCCTTACCACCGCTACACCTGGTTATCAGAGGAGCCTTGTTTTCAGCACCGTGGAGTGAATCCTTACCACCGCTACACCTGGCTATCAGGTTATCAGAGAGCCTTGTTTTCAGCACCGTGGAGTGAATCCTTACCACCGCTACACCTGGTTATCAGAGGAGCCTTGTTTTCAGCACCGTGGAGTGAATCCTTACCACCGCTACACCTGGTTATCAGAGGAGCCTTGTTTTCAGCACCGTGGAGTGAATCCTTACCACCTCTACACCTGGTTATCAGAGGAGCCTTGTTTTCAGCACCATGGAGTGAATCCTTACCACCGCTACACCTGGTTATCAGAGGAGCCTTGTTTTCAGCACCATGGAGTGAATCCTTACCACCGCTACACCTGGTTATCAGAGGAGCCTTGTTTTCAGCACCATGGAGTGAATCCCACCGCTACCACCAGAGGAGCCTTGTTTTCAGCACCTGGCTTATCAGCCTGGTTATCAGAGGAGCCTTGTTTTCAGCACCGTGGAGTGAATCCTTACCACCGCTACACCTGGTTATCAGAGGAGCCTTGTTTTCAGCACCGTGGAGTGAATCCACCTCTACACCTACCACCGCTACACCTGGTTATCAGAGGAGCCTTGTTTTCAGCACCGTGGAGTGAATCCTTACCACACCTGGTTATCTTGTTTTCAGCACCTGGCTATCACCTGGTTATCAGAGCCTTGTTTTCAGCACCGTGGAGTGAATCCTTACCACCGCTACACCTGGTTATCAGAGGAGCCTTGTTTTCAGCACCGTGGAGTGAATCCTTACCACCGCTACACCTGGTTATCAGAGGAGCCTTGTTTTCAGCACCGTGGAGTGAATCCCTACCACCGCTACACCTGGTTATCAGAGGAGCCTTGTTTTCAGCACCGTGGAGTGAATCCTTACCACCGCTACACCTGGTTATCAGAGGAGCCTTGTTTTCAGCACCGTGGAGTGAATCCTTACCACCGCTACACCTGGTTATCAGAGGAGCCTTGTTTTCACACCTGGCTTATCAGGTTATCAGAGGAGCCTTGTTTTCAGCACCGTGGAGTGAATCCTTACCACCGCTACACCTGGTTATCAGAGGAGCCTTGTTTTCAGCACCGTGGAGTGAATCCTTACCACCGCTACACCTGGTTATCAGAGGAGCCTTGTTTTCAGCACCGTGGAGTGAATCCTTACCACCGCTACACCTGGTTATCAGGTTATCAGGAGCCTTGTTTTCAGCACCATGGAGTGAATCCTTACCACCGCTACACCTGGTTATCAGAGGAGCCTTGTTTTCAGCACCATGGAGTGAATCCTTACCACCGCTACACCTGGTTATCAGAGGAGCCTTGTTTTCAGCACCATGGAGTGAATCCTTACCACCGGTTATACACCTGGCTATCAGCAGAGCCTTGTTTTCAGCACCAGCACCGTGGAGTGAATCCTTACCACCGCTACACCTGGTTATCAGCAGAGCCTTGTTTTCAGCACCATGCAGTGAATCCTTACCACCGCCAGAATCTCCCTGGCGTATGACATCATTTATTCAACAAGATATTTTTGGACTCACGTTGTTGTTCTGTGCTCACTGGGACAGGAAGGTGACACAGAGATCCTTCTTGTGGGCAGATTTTGTCATCAAAGTCTGACATTCTCTGGATTTTTGGTGCTTTCAAGACAACTGGGAACTCTGGGGGAAAAAAACAGGGTTGAATCATGGCGTCAGGGATCTTCAGGTCGGAGCTCTAGAAAGAGGCCAGACTTCCCGACTTGGAACTCTGAGTTGGATGACGTTTTTTCCCAGAATTCCAGTTGTTTTGAACGCGGCAGAAATCATGCTGGATTGACAGCATTGCCAATGTATTCAAACTTGTCTGGCCCATGGTTTTGCAATGTTTATCCTTTTAAGCGTGGAAAGGAGACCCTTAAACCCAGACTTGGACCACACCCTCTCCACTGAATAACAGGCTAATAATTGATTTTCAATGCTTGCAGTTAGCCACTGATTCCTTCCAAGCCACTCAACCACTGAATTTGTGATATCCATCTTGTGGTGTAACGCCCAATGAGCACTGATACTTTTCTAGTGACAGAACACTGAGCCAATCACGGCGCAACTAGAGAACATTACCAACACCTACGTTCTGTATTTTCCGCTGGCCCCACCACCACAGAAAGCACTGAGCTAGACTGAAACACCTGTATTTTGGAGCTGAGAGAGAGAGAGAGAGAGAGAGGGGGAGACAGAGAGACAGAGAGAGAGACAGAGAGAGAGAGAGAGAGAGAGAGAGACAGAGAGAGAGAGAGTGACAGAGAGAGAGAGAGAGAGAGCCCTCTCTCCCCATCCCCACCCCCTGAACCAGCCCTGTCTCCCCATACCCCTGAACCAGCCCTGTCTCCCCTCCCCTGAACCAGCCCTGTCTCCCCATCCCCTGAACCAGCCCTGTCTCCCCTGAACCAGCCCTGTCTCCCCATCCCCTGAACCAGCCCAGTCTCCCCATACCCCTGAACCAGCCCAGTCTCCCCCTGAACCAGCCCTGTCTCCTCATCCCCTGAACCAGTCCTGTCTCCACATCCCCATACCCCTGAACCAGCCCTGTCTCCCCATCCCCATACCCCTGAACCAGCCCTGTCTCCCCATCCCCATACCCCTGAACCAGCCCTGTCTCCCCATCCCCATCCCTCTGAACCAGCCCTGTCTCCCCATCCCCATACCCTGAACCAGCCCTGTCTCCCCCTCCCCTGAACCAGCCCTGTCTCCCCATCCCCTGAACCAGCCCTGTCTCCCCATCCCCCTGAACCAGCCCTGTCTCCCCATCCCCTGAACCAGCCCTGTCTCCACATCCCCCTGAACCAGCACTGTCTCCCCATCCCCATCCCCCTGAACCAGCACTGTCTCCCCTCCCCTGAACCAGCACTGTCTCCCCCTCCCCTGAACCAGCCCTGTCTCCTCATCCCCCTGAACCAGCCCTGTCTCCCCCTCCCCTGAACCAGCCCTGTCTCCCCATCCCCTGAACCAGCCCTGTCTCCCCATCCCCCTGAACCAGCCCTGTCTCCTCATCCCCTGAACCAGCCCTGTATCCCCCTCCCCTGAACCAGCCCTGTCTCCCCATCCCCTGAACCAGCCCTGTCTCCCCATCCCCTGAACCAGCCCTGTCTCCTCATCCCCTGAACCAGCCCTGTCTCCTCATCCCCTGAACCAGCCCTGTCTCCACATCCCCATACCCCTGAACCAGCCCTGTCTCCCCATCCCCTGAACCAGCCCTGTCTCCTCATCCCCCTGAACCAGCCCTGTCTCCCCGTCCCCCTGAACCAGCCCTGTCTCCCCATCCCCCTGAACCAGCCCTGTCTCCCCATCCCCCTGAACCAGCCCTGTCTCCTCATCCCCTGAACCAGCCCTGTCTCCCCTCCCCTGAACCAGCCCTGTCTCCCCCTCCCCTGAACCAGCCCTGTCTCCTCATCCCCTGAACCAGCCCTGTCTCCCCATCCCCCTGAACCAGCCCTGTCTCCTCATCCCCCTGAACCAGCCCTGTCTCCTCATCCCCCTGAACCAGCCCTGTCTCCACATCCCCATACCCCTGAACCAGCCCTGTCTCCCCATCCCCCTGAACCAGCCCTGTCTCCTCAACCCCTGAACCAGCCCTGTCTCCCTATTCCCCTGAACCAGCCCTGTCTCCCCACCCCTGAACCAGCCCTGTCTCCTCATCCCCATACCCCTGAACCAGCCCTGTCTCCCCATCCCCATCCCCCTGAACCAGCCCTGTCTCCCCATCCCCATCCCCCTGAACCAGCCCTGTCTCCTCATCCCCTGAACCAGCCCTGTCTCCCCATCCCCCTGAACCAGCCCTGTCTCCCCATACCCCTGAACCAGCCCTGTCTCACCACCCCCTGAACCAGCCCCGTCTCCCCATCCCCTTGAACCAGCCCTGTCTCCACATCCCCCTGAACCTGCCCTGTCTCCCCTCCCCTGAACCTGCCCTGTCTCCCCCTCCCCTGAACCAGCCCTGTCTCCCCATCCCCTGAACCTGCCCTGTCTCCCCTCCCCCTGAACCAGCCCTGTCTCCCCTCCCCTGAACCAGCCCTGTCTCCCTATTCCCCTGAACCAGCCCTGTCTCCCCACCCCCTGAACCAGCCCTGTCTCCCCATCCCCATCCCCTGAACCAGCCCTGTCTCCCCATCCCCTGAACCAGCCCTGTCTCCTCATCCCCTGAACCAGCCCTGTCTCCTCAATCCCCTGAACCAGCCCTGTCTCCCCATCCCCATCCCCTGAACCAGCCCTGTCTCCCCACCCCCTGAACCAGCCCTGTCTCCCCATCCCCTGAACCAGCCCTGTCTCCCCATCCCCTGAACCAGCCCTGTCTCCTCAACCCCCTGAACCAGCCCTGTCTCCTCAACCCCTGAACCAGCCCTGTCTCCCCATCCACCTGAACCAGCCCTGTCTCCTCATCCCCCTGAACCAGCCCTGTCTCCCCATACCCCTGAACCAGCCCTGTCTCCCCATCCCCTGAACCAGCCCTGTCTCCCCATCCCCTGAACCAGCCCTGTCTCCTCATCCCCCTGAACCAGCCCTACTCCCCATCCCCTGAACCAGCCCTGTCTCCCTATTCCCCTGAACCAGCCCTACTCCCCCGTGAACCAGCCCTGTCTCCTCATCCCCATCCCCTGAACCAGCCCTGTCTCCCCATCCCCTGAACCAGCCCTGTCTCCCCATACCCCTGAACCAGCCCTGTCTCCCCATCCCCATACCCTGAACCAGCCCTGTCTCCCCATCCCCCCTGAACCAGCCCTGTCTCCTCATCCCCTGAACCAGCCCTGTCTCCTCATCCCCCTGAACCAGCCCTGTCTCTCCATACCCCTGAACCAGCCCTGTCTCTCCATACCCCTGAACCAGCCCTGTCTCCCCCTCCCCTGAACCAGCCCTGTCTCCCCTCCCCTGAACCAGCCCTGTCTCCTCATCCCCCTGAACCAGTCCTGTCTCCCCATCCCCTGAACCAGCCCTGTCTCCACATCCCCTGAACCAGCCCTGTCTCCTCATCCCCCTGAACCAGCCCTGTCTCCTCATCCCCTGAACCAGCCCTGTCTCTCCATACCCTGAACCAGCCCTGTCTCTCCATACCCCTGAACCAGCCCTGTCTCCCCTCCCCCTGAACCAGCCCTGTCTCCCCTGAACCAGCCCTGTCTCCTCATCCCCCTGAACCAGCCCTGTCTCCCCATACCCCTGAACCAGCCCTGTCTCCCCATCCCCTGAACCAGCCCTGTCTCCCCATCCCCCTGAACCAGCCCTGTCTCCTCATCCCCCTGAACCAGCCCTACTCCCCATCCCCCTGAACCAGCCCTGTCTCCCTATTCCCCTGAACCAGCCCTTACTCCCCACCCCGTGAACCAGCCCTGTCTCCTCATCCCCATCCCCCTGAACCAGCCCTGTCTCCCCATCCCCTGAACCAGCCCTGTCTCCCCATACCCCTGAACCAGCCCTGTCTCCCCATCCCCATACCCCTGAACCAGCCCTGTCTCCCCATCCCCCTGAACCAGCCCTGTCTCCTCATCCCCCTGAACCAGCCCTGTCTCCTCATCCCCCTGAACCAGCCCTGTCTCCCCCCCCCTGAACCAGCCCTGTCTCCTCATCCCCCTGAACCAGTCCTGTCTCCCCATCCCCTGAACCAGCCCTGTCTCCACATCCCCTGAACCAGCCCTGTCTCTCCATACCCCTGAACCAGCCCTGTCTCTCCATACCCCTGAACCAGCCCTGTCTCCCCTCCCCTGAACCAGCCCTGTCTCCCCCTGAACCAGCCCTGTCTCCTCATCCCCTGAACCAGTCCTGTCTCCCCATCCCCTGAACCAGCCCTGTCTCCTCATCCCCCTGAACCAGCCCTGTCTCCTCATCCCCTGAACCAGTCCTGTCTCCCCATCCCCTGAACCAGCCCTGTCTCCCCATCCCCCTGAACCAGCCCTGTCTCCCCTCCCCTGAACCAGCCCTGTCTCCCCATCTCCATACCCCTGAACCAGCCCTGTCTCCCCCTCCCCTGAACCAGCCCTGTCTCCCCTCCCCTGAACCAGCCCTGTCTCCCCATCCCCTTGAACCAGCCCTGTCTCCCCATCCCCCTGAACCAGCCCAGTCTCCCCCTGAACCAGCCCTGTCTCCCCCTCCCCATCCCCTGAACCAGCCCTGTCTCCCCACCCCCTGAACCAGCCCAGTCTCCCCTGAACCAGCCCTGTCTCCCCTCCCCATCCCCTGAACCAGCCCTGTCTCCCCACCCCCTGAACCAGCCCAGTCTCCCCCTGAACCAGCCCTGTCTCCCCCTCCCCATCCCCCTGAACCAGCCCTGTCTCCCCATCCCCATCCCCTGAACCAGCCCTGTCTCCCCCTCCCCATCCCCTGAACCAGCCCTGTCTCCCCACCCCCTGAACCAGCCCAGTCTCCCCTGAACCAGCCCTGTCTCCCCATCCCCATCCCCCTGAACCAGCCCTGTCTCCCCATCCCCCTGAACCAGCCCTGTCTCCCCATACCCCTGAACCAGCCCTGTCTCCCCATCCCCTGAACCAGCCCTGTCTCCTCATCCCCTGAACCAGCCCTGTCTCCTCATCCCCCTGAACCAGCCCTGTCTCCACATCCCCATACCCCTGAACCAGCCCTGTCTCCCCATCCCCTGAACCAGCCCTGTCTCCTCAACCCCTGAACCAGCCCTGTCTCCCTATTCCCCTGAACCAGCCCTGTCTCCCCACCCCCTGAACCAGCCCTGTCTCCTCATCCCCATACCCCTGAACCAGCCCTGTCTCCCCATCCCCATCCCCCTGAACCAGCCCTGTCTCCCCATCCCCATCCCCTGAACCAGCCCTGTCTCCTCATCCCCCTGAACCAGCCCTGTCTCCTCATCCCCCTGAAGCAGCCCTGTCTCCCCATCCCCTGAACCAGCCCTGTCTCCCCATACCCCTGAACCAGCCCTGTCTCCCCACCCCCTGAACCAGCCCCGTCTCCCCATCCCCTTGAACCAGCCCTGTCTCCACATCCCCTGAACCTGCCCTGTCTCCCCTCCCCTGAACCTGCCCTGTCTCCCCTCCCCTGAACCAGCCCTGTCTCCCCATCCCCCTGAACCTGCCCTGTCTCCCCCTCAGCCTGAACCAGCCCTGTCTCCCCCTCCCCTGAACCAGCCCTGTCTCCCTATTCCCCTGAACCAGCCCTGTCTCCCCACCCCCTGAACCAGCCCTGTCTCCCCATCCCCATCCCCTGAACCAGCCCTGTCTCCCCATCCCCCTGAACCAGCCCTGTCTCCTCATCCCCCTGAACCAGCCCTGTCTCCTCAATCCCCTGAACCAGCCCTGTCTCCCCATCCCCATCCCCTGAACCAGCCCTGTCTCCCCACCCCCTGAACCAGCCCTGTCTCCCCATCCCCCTGAACCAGCCCTGTCTCCCCATCCCCTGAACCAGCCCTGTCTCCTCAACCCCCTGAACCTGCCCTGTCTCCTCAACCCCCTGAACCAGCCCTGTCTCCCCATCCCCCTGAACCAGCCCTGTCTCCTCATCCCCTGAACCAGCCCTGTCTCCCCATACCCTGAACCAGCCCTGTCTCCCCATCCCCCTGAACCAGCCCTGTCTCCCCATCCCCTGAACCAGCCCTGTCTCCTCATCCCCCTGAACCAGCCCTACTCCCCATCCCCCTGAACCAGCCCTGTCTCCCTATTCCCCTGAACCAGCCCTACTCCCCACCCCCGTGAACCAGCCCTGTCTCCTCATCCCCATCCCCTGAACCAGCCCTGTCTCCCCATCCCCTGAACCAGCCCTGTCTCCCCATACCCCTGAACCAGCCCTGTCTCCCCATCCCCATACCCCTGAACCAGCCCTGTCTCCCCATCCCCCTGAACCAGCCCTGTCTCCTCATCCCCCTGAACCAGCCCTGTCTCCTCATCCCCTGAACCAGCCCTGTCTCTCCATACCCCTGAACCAGCCCTGTCTCTCCATACCCCTGAACCAGCCCTGTCTCCCCTCCCCTGAACCAGCCCTGTCTCCCCTCCCCTGAACCAGCCCTGTCTCCTCATCCCCCTGAACCAGTCCTGTCTCCCCATCCCCTGAACCAGCCCTGTCTCCACATCCCCCTGAACCAGCCCTGTCTCCTCATCCCCCTGAACCAGCCCTGTCTCCTCATCCCCTGAACCAGCCCTGTCTCTCCATACCCCTGAACCAGCCCTGTCTCTCCATACCCCTGAACCAGCCCTGTCTCCCCCTCCCCTGAACCAGCCCTGTCTCCCCTGAACCAGCCCTGTCTCCTCATCCCCCTGAACCAGTCCTGTCTCCCCATCCCCCTGAACCAGCCCTGTCTCCTCATCCCCTGAACCAGCCCTGTCTCCTCATCCCCCTGAACCAGTCCTGTCTCCCCATCCCCCTGAACCAGCCCTGTCTCCCCATCCCCCTGAACCAGCCCTGTCTCCCCTCCCCTGAACCAGCCCTGTCTCCCCATCTCCATACCCCTGAACCAGCCCTGTCTCCCCCTCCCCTGAACCAGCCCTGTCTCCCCTCCCCTGAACCAGCCCTGTCTCCCCATCCCCTTGAACCAGCCCTGTCTCCCCATCCCCCTGAACCAGCCCAGTCTCCCCCTGAACCAGCCCTGTCTCCCCCTCCCCATCCCCCTGAACCAGCCCTGTCTCCCCACCCCCTGATCCAGCCCAGTCTCCCCCTGAACCAGCCCTGTCTCCCCCTCCCCATCCCCCTGAACCAGCCCTGTCTCCCCACCCCCTGAACCAGCCCAGTCTCCCCCTGAACCAGCCCTGTCTCCCCCTCCCCATCCCCTGAACCAGCCCTGTCTCCCCATCCCCATCCCCCTGAACCAGCCCTGTCTCCCCCTCCCCATCCCCTGAACCAGCCCTGTCTCCCCCCCCTGAACCAGCCCAGTCTCCCCCTGAACCAGCCCTGTCTCCCCATCCCCATCCCCTGAACCAGCCCTGTCTCCCCATACCCCTGAACCAGCCCTGTCTCCCCATACCCCTGAACCAGCCCTGTCTCCCCATACCCCTGAACCAGCCCTGTCTCCCCATACCCCTGAACCAGCCCTGTCTCCCCATACCCCTGAACCAGCCCTGTCTCCACATACCCCTGAACCAGCCCTGTCTCCCCATACCCCTGAACCAGCCCTGTCTCCCCATACCCCTGAACCAGCCCTGTCTCCCCATACCCCTGAACCAGCCCTGTCTCCACATCCCCATACCCCTGAACCAGCCCTGTCTCCCCTCCCCATCCCCTGAACCAGCCCAGTCTCCCCATACCCCTGAACCAGCCCTGTCTCCCCATCCCCATACCCCTGAACCAGTCCTGTCTCCCCATACCCCTGAACCAGCCCTGTCTCCCCATCCCCTGAACCAGCCCTGTCTCCCCATACCCCTGAACCAGCCCTGTCTCCCCACCCCCTGAACCAGCCCTGTCTCCACATCCCCCTGAACCAGCCCTGTCTCCTCATCCCCCTGAACCAGCCCTGTCTCCTCATCCCCTGAACCAGCCCTGTCGCCCCATCCCCCTGAACCAGCCCTGTCTCCCCATCCCCCTAAACCAGCCCTGTCTCCACATCCCCCTGAACCAGCCCTACTCCCAACAGAAGGAGGTGAGCAGCATTGTGTTGAATGACATGTCAGTTGTCATAATTGCAGGTACAGCAATGCATTGAGGACAGGTATGTGATTCTCCAGTCAGGAAAAATCTCACTTGACACAGAGGCAGCCAATATCAGAGCCTTAAAGGAAGAGATGCAGGCTCTTAGAGATGGATGGGAGTCTCTCCTGTCTGAGGCAACACTGACTGCTACGCAAATGGATGTTGCACCTCAATTCATCAAGGAACACAGCCGCCAGAGGAAAAGGGAAGAGATTCCATGATGAGACCTCTGAAGAGGAGACGGCTCAGGACAGTGCAGCAACGATGTTCCAGAACACAGTGTTTTTACTGCTATGGATGACATCATAAGTGACCTAGACACTAGGTTCCAGAACACAGTGTTTTTACTGCTATGGACGACATCATAAGTGACCTGGACACTAGGTTCCAGAACACAGTGTTTTTACTGCTATGGACGACATCATAAGTGACCTGGACACTAGGTTCCAGAACACAGTGTTTTTACTGCTATGGACGACATCATAAGTGACCTGGACACTAGGTTCCAGAACACAGTGTTTTTACTGCTATGGACGACATCATAAGTGACCTGGACACTAGGTTCCAGAACACAGTGTTTTTACTGCTATGGACGACATCATAAGTGACCTGGACACTAGGTTCCAGAACACAGTGTTTTTACTGCTATGGACGACATCATAAGTGACCTGGACACTAGGTTCCAGAACACAGTGTTTTTACTGCTATGGACGACATCATAAGTGACCTGGACACTACGTTCCAGAACACAGTGTTTTTACTGCTATGGACGACATCATAAGTGACCTGGACACTAGGTTCCAGAACACAGTGTTTTTACTGCTATGGACGACATCATAAGTGACCTGGACACTAGGTACCAGAACACAGTGTTTTTACTGCTATGGACAACATCATAAGTGACTTGGACACTAGGTTCCAGAACACAGTGTTTTTACTGCTATGGACGACATCATAAGTGACTTGGACACTAGGTTCCAGAACACAGTGTTTTTACTGCTATGGACGACATCATAAGTGACCTGGACACTAGATTCCAGAACACAGTGTTTTTTACTGCTATGGACGACATCATAAGTGACCTGGACACTAGGTTCCAGAACACAGTGTTTTTACTGCTATGGACGACATCATAAGTGACCTGGACACTAGGTTCCAGAACACAGTGTTTTTACTGCTATGGACGACATCATAAGTGACCTGGACACTACGTTCCAGAACACAGTGTTTTTACTGCTATGGACGACATCATAAGTGACCTGGACACTAGGTTCCAGAACACAGTGTTTTTACTGCTATGGACGACATCATAAGTGACCTGGACACTAGGTTCCAGAACACAGTGTTTTTACTGCTATGGACGACATCATAAGTGACCTGGACACTAGGTTCCAGAACACAGTGTTTTTACTGCTATGGACGACATCATAAGTGACCTGGACACTAGGTTCCAGAACACAGTGTTTTTACTGCTATGGACGACATCATAAGTGACCTGGACACTAGGTTCCAGAACACAGTGTTTTTTCTGCTATGGACGACATCATAAGTGACCTGGACACTAGGTTCCAGAACACAGTGTTTTTACTGCTATGGACGACATCATAAGTGACCTGGACACTAGGTTCCAGAACACAGTGTTTTTACTGCTATGGACGACATCATAAGTGACCTGGACACTAGGTTCCAGAACACAGTGTTTTTACTGCTATGGACGACATCATAAGTGACCTGGACACTAGGTTCCAGAACACAGTGTTTTTACTGCTATGGACGACATCATAAGTGACCTGGACACTAGGTTCCAGAACACAGTGTTTTTACTGCTATGGACGACATCATAAGTGACCTGGACACTAGGTTCCAGAACACAGTGTTTTTACTGCTATGGACGACATCATAAGTGACCTGGACACTAGGTTCCAGAACACAGTGTTTTTACTGCTATGGACGACATCATAAGTGACCTGGACACTAGGTTCCAGAACACAGTGTTTTTACTGCTATGGACGACATCATAAGTGACCTGGACACTAGGTTCCAGAACACAGTGTTTTTACTGCTATGGACGACATCATAAGTGACCTGGACACTAGGTTCCAGAACACAGTGTTTTTACTGCTATGGACGACATCATAAGTGACCTGGACACTAGGTTCCAGAACACAGTGTTTTTACTGCTATGGACGACATCATAAGTGACCTGGACACTAGGTTCCAGAACACAGTGTTTTTACTGCTATGGACGACATCATAAGTGACCTGGACACTCAGGTTCCAGAACACAGTGTTTTTACTGCTATGGACGACATCATAAGTGACCTGGACACTAGGTTCCAGAACACAGTGTTTTTACTGCTATGGACGACATCATAAGTGACCTGGACACTAGGTTCCAGAACACAGTGTTTTTACTGCTATGGACGACATCATAAGTGACCTGGACACTAGGTTCCAGAACACAGTGTTTTTACTGCTATGGACGACATCATAAGTGACCTGGACACTAGGTTCCAGAACACAGTGTTTTTACTGCTATGGACGACATCATAAGTGACCTGGACACTAGGTTCCAGAACACAGTGTTTTTACTGCTATGGACGACATCATAAGTGACCTGGACACTAGGTTCCAGAACACAGTGTTTTTACTGCTATGGACGACATCATAAGTGACCTGGACACTAGGTTCCAGAACACAGTGTTTTTACTGCTATGGACGACATCATAAGTGACCTGGACACTAGGTTCCAGAACACAGTGTTTTTACTGCTATGGACGACATCATAAGTGACCTGGACACTAGGTTCCAGAACACAGTGTTTTTACTGCTATGGACGACATCATAAGTGACCTGGACACTAGGTTCCAGAACACAGTGTTTTTACTGCTATGGACGACATCATAAGTGACCTGGACACTAGGTTCCAGAACACAGTGTTTTTACTGCTATGGACGACATCATAAGTGACCTGGACACTAGATTCCAGAACACAGTGTTTTTACTGCTATGGACGACATCATAAGTGACCTGGACACTAGGTTCCAGAACACAGTGTTTTTACTGCTATGGACGACATCATAAGTGACCTGGACACTAGGTTCCAGAACACAGTGTTTTTACTGCTATGGACGACATCATAAGTGACCTGGACACTAGGTTCCAGAACACAGTGTTTTTACTGCTATGGACGACATCATAAGTGACCTGGACACTAGGTTCCAGAACACAGTGTTTTTACTGCTATGGACGACATCATAAGTGACCTGGACACTAGGTTCCAGAACACAGTGTTTTTACTGCTATGGACGACATCATAAGTGACCTGGACACTAGGTTCCAGAACACAGTGTTTTTACTGCTATGGACGACATCATAAGTGACCTGGACACTAGGTTCCAGAACACAGTGTTTTTACTGCTATGGACGACATCATAAGTGACCTGGACACTAGGTTCCAGAACACAGTGTTTTTACTGCTATGGACGACATCATAAGTGACCTGGACACTAGGTTCCAGAACACAGTGTTTTTACTGCTATGGACGACATCATAAGTGACCTGGACACTAGGTTCCAGAACACAGTGTTTTTACTGCTATGGACGACATCATAAGTGACCTGGACACTAGGTTCCAGAACACAGTGTTTTTACTGCTATGGACGACATCATAAGTGACCTGGACACCAGGTTCCAGAACACAGTGTTTTTACTGACACCAGGTTTGACACCACTGCCAACAATTTGCCGAACAAATTTTCTGCTGTTTTGAAAGTTGGTCAGACTAGTGAGGATAAAGTCCCTTCTGTGTGCCAACCACTGATCATGAGGTATTCCAGAGATCTGGACCAATCAAACCTATTGATCTGGTGACCTCTTGACCTTCCCTCTAGCGCCACCGACATTCTCATTTCCATTTTAGTTTTCCATTTTCCATTTCCACTTTTACAGCTGCTTATTGTCTCGTCGGTTCGTATATTTAGTTCAAAAACCTGCGGCTGATTGTATTCTCTTTGTTTGTTATATAATTCTATAGATGATTCATGTTCATTTATTTTAATTGAAGAGGTTCGTGTATATTTTAAATTATATTTATTTTTCAGTTATTCATCAATGTTAAGAGAATTTTCCATTCAAGAATTGTACCATTATAATGACATTTAGACTGTAAGAGATGGCCTTAAGCACATTTCTTATAGAGGGTATCAGTCCTGCATCAAATAGGGAATTGCACTGTAAGCAGCATGATGCACAGCGTTATATATTCACAGCTCACTGTCAGTAAATATCACACAGTAAATATTGGGACTTCAAGAGAGTTGCAAGCCTGCAAAGGTAGAGTTATTTAAAGCTTGAAATGGGTCGATTGGGTTCTGGGAGGTGTGTGTTAACAGGTAAGATATAGGAGAGATGTTCCCTGATCTTATTTCCATCTCTCAGATATAGGAGAGATGTTCCCTGGTCTTATTTCTATCTCTCAGATATAGGAGAGATGTTCCCTGATCTTATTTCCATCTCTCAGATATAGGAGAGATGTTCCCTGGTCTTATTTCTATCTCTCAGATATAGGAGAGATGTTCCCTGATCTTATTTCCATCTCTCAGATATAGGAGAGATGTTCCCTGATCTTATTTCCATCTCTCAGATATAGGAGAGATGTTTCCTGATCTTATTTCCATCTCTCAGATATAGGAGAGATGTTCCCTGATCTTATTTCCATCTCTCAGATATAGGAGAGATGTTCCCTGATCTTATTTCCATCTCTCAGATATAGGAGAGATGTTCCCTGATCTTATTTACATCTCTCAGATATAGGAGAGATGTTCCCTGATCTTATTTCCATCTCTCAGATATAGGAGAGATGTTCCCTGGTCTTATTTCTATCTCTCAGATATAGGAGAGATGTTCCCTGATCGTATTTCCATCTCTCAGATATAGGAGAGATGTTCCCTGATCTTATTTCCATCTCTCAGATATAGGAGAGATGTTCCCTGATCTTATTTCCATCTCTCAGATATAGGAGAGATGTTCCCTGATCTTATTTCCATCTCTCAGATATAGGAGAGATGTTTCCTGATCTTATTTCCATCTCTCAGATATATGAGAGATGTTCCCTGATCTTATTTCCATCTCTCAGATATAGGAGAGATGTTTCCTGATCTTATTTCCATCTCTCAGATATAGGAGAGATGTTTCCTGGTCTTATTTCTATCTCTCAGATATAGGAGAGATGTTCCCTGATCTTATTTCCATCTCTCAGATATAGGAGAGATGTTCCCTGATCTTATTTCCATCTCTCAGATATAGGAGAGATGTTCCCTGATCTTATTTCCATCTCTCAGATATAGGAGAGATGTTCCCTGAGCTTATTTACATCTCTCAGATATAGGAGAGATGTTCCCTGATCTTATTTCCATCTCTCAGATATAGGAGAGATGTTCCCTGATCTTATTTCCATCTCTCAGATATAGGAGAGATGTTCCCTGGTCTTATTTCTATCTCTCAGATATAGGAGAGATGTTCCCTGATCTTATTTCCATCTCTCAGATATAGGAGAGATGTTCCCTGATCTTATTTCCATCTCTCAGATATAGGAGAGATGTTCCCTGATCTTATTTCCATCTCTCAGATATAGGAGAGATGTTCCCTGATCTTATTTCCATCTCTCAGATACAGGAGAGATGTTCCCTGATCTTATTTCCATCTCTCAGATATAAGAGAGACACTACAGAACAAGCTTCCTTTAGATGTGTTTTTGGATAGTCTCTGTTGTTCCATGTAGTGCATCTGTTATTTAACCTGTTTCTATGGGCTAATAGCAGTAAGGCCAAATGACAAATACCCACAACTTGACTACCACAGTTGTGTCAAGTTGGCTGGATGTCCTTTGGGTGGTGGACCATTCTTGACACAGGAAACTGTTGAATGTGAAAAACCCAGCGGCGTTGCAGTTCTTGACTCAAACCGGTGCACCTGGTACCTTCTACCGTACCCTGTTCAATGGTACCTTCTACCGTACCCTGTTCAAAGGTACCTTCTACCGTACCCTGTTCAAAGGTACCTACTACCATACCCTGTTCAAAGGTACTTTCTACCGTACCCTGTTCAAAGGTACCTACTACCGTACCCCGTTCAAAGGTACCTACTACCATACCCTGTTCAAAGGTACCTACTACCGTACCCCGTTCAAAGGTACCTACTACCGTACCCTGTTCAAATGTACCTACTACCGTACCCCGTTCAAAGGTACCTACTACCATACCCTGTTCAAAGGTACCTACTACCGTAACCCGTTCAAAGGTACCTACTACCATACCCCATTCAAAGGTACCTACTACCATACCCCGTTCAAAGGTACCTACTACCATACCCCGTTCAAAGGTACCTACTACCGTACCCCGTTCAAAGGTACCTACTACCGTACCCCGTTCAAAGGTACCTACCACCATACCCCGTTCAAAGGTACCTACTACCGTACCCCGTTCAAAGGTACCTATTACCGTACCCTGTTCAAAGGTACCTACTACCATACCCCGTTCAAAGGTACCTACTACCATACCCCGTTCAAAGGTACCTACTACCGTACCCCGTTCAAAGGCCCCTACTACCATACCCCGTTCAAAGGTACCTACTACCGTACCCCGTTCAAAGGTACCTACTACCATACCCTGTTCAAAGGTACCTACTACCATACCCCGTTCAAAGGTACCTACTACCGTACCCCGTTCAAAGGCCGCTACTACCATACCCCGTTCAAAGGCACCTACTACCATACCCCGTTCAAAGGTACCATATCACCATACCCCGTTCAAAGGTACCTACTACCATACCCCGTTCAAAGGTACCTTCTACCGTACCCTGTTCAAAGGTACCTACTACCGTACCCCGTTCAAAGGTACCTACTACCATACCCCGTTCAAAGGTACCTTCTACCGTACCCTGTTCAAAGGTACCTACTACCGTACCCCGTTCAAAGGTACCTACTACCATACCCCGTTCAAAGGTACCTTCTACCGTACCCTGTTCAAAGGTACCTACTACCGTACCCCGTTCAAAGGTACCTACTACCATACCCCGTTCAAAGGTACCTTCTACCATACCCTGTTCAAAGGTACCTACTACCGTACCCCGTTCAAAGGTACCTACTACCATACCCTGTTCAAAGGTACCTACTACCGTACCCCGTTCAAAGGTACCTACTACCATACCCCGTTCAAAGGTACCATATCACCATACCCCGTTTAAAGGCACCTACTACCATACCCTGTTCAAAGGCACCTACTACCATACCCTGTTCAAAGGCACCTACTACCATACCCTGTTCAAAGGCACCTACTACCATACCCCGTTCAAAGACGCCTACTACCCTACCCTGTTCAAAGGTACCTACTACCATACCCCGTTCAAAGGTACCTACTACCGTACCCCGTTCAAAGGTACCTACTACCATACCCTGTTCAAAGGTACCTACTACCATACCCTGTTCAAAGGTACCTACTACCGTACCCCGTTCAAAGGTACCTACTACCATACCCCGTTCAAAGGTACCTACTACCGTACCCCATTCAAAGGTACCTACTACCATACCCTGTTCAAAGGTACCTACTACCATACCCTGTTCAAAGGTACCTACTACCGTACCCTGTTCAAAGGTACCTACTACCGTACCCTGTTCAAAGGTACCTACTACCATACCCTGTTCAAAGGTACCTACTACCGTACCCCGTTCAAAGGTACCTACTACCGTACCCCGTTCAAAGGTACCTACTACCATACCCTGTTCAAAGGTACCTACTACCGTAACCCGTTCAAAGGTACCTACTACCATACCCCATTCAAAGGTACCTACTACCGTACCCCGTTCAAAGGTACCTACTACCATACCCCGTTCAAAGGTACCTACTACCGTACCCCGTTCAAAGGTACCTACTACCGTACCCCGTTCAAAGGTACCTACCACCATACCCCGTTCAAAGGTACCTACTACCGTACCCCGTTCAAAGGTACCTATTACCGTACCCCGTTCAAAGGTACCTACTACCATACCCCGTTCAAAGGTACCTACTACCATACCCCGTTCAAAGGTACCTACTACCGTACCCCGTTCAAAGGCCCCTACTACCATACCCCGTTCAAAGGTACCTACTACCGTACCCCGTTCAAAGGTACCTATTACCGTACCCCGTTCAAAGGTACCTACTACCATACCCTGTTCAAAGGCACCTACTACCATACCCCGTTCAAAGACGCCTACTACCCTACCCTGTTCAAAGGTACCTACTACCATACCCCGTTCAAAGGTACCTACTACCATACCCTGTTCAAAGGTACCTACTACCGTACCCCGTTCAAAGGTACCTACTACCATACCCTGTTCAAAGGTACCTACTACCATACCCCATTCAAAGGTACCTACTACCATACCCCGTTCAAAGGTACCTACTACCATACCCCATTCAAAGACACCTACTACCATACCCTGTTCAAAGGTACCTACTACCGTACCCTGTTCAAAGGTACCTACTACCATACCCTGTTCAAAGGTACCTACTACCGTACCCTGTTCAAAGGTACCTACTACCATACCCTGTTCAAAGGTACCTACTACCGTACCCTGTTCAAAGGCACTTAAATCTTTTGTCTTGCCCATTCACCCTCTGCATGGCACACAAACACAATCCATGACTCAAGGCTTAGAAATCCTTCTTTAACCCATCTCCCACCCTAAACTATTTAACTCATAGGACTCATAGCTTCACCTGGATTCACCTGGTCAGTCTATGTCATGGAAACGCAGGTGTTCATGTTTTGTATACTCGGTGTATTTAGTCGTTTTAGCCACACACACACTCACGTACGCACGCACGCACACACACTCACACACGGAAAGAGCAGGTATTCATAATGTTTTGTATACTCTGTGTATGTTCCCATGCCGATAAAGCCCTTTAAGAGAGAGAGAGAGAGAGAGATAGAGAGAGAGAGCGAAAGAGAGAGCTAGAGAGAAAGAGCTAGAGAGAGAGAGCTAGAGAGAGAGCGCGAAAGAGAGAGATAGAAAGAGAGCTAGAGAAAGAGAGAGCTAGAAAGAGAGAGCTCGAGAGAGAGAGAGCTAGAGAGAGAGAGAGAGAGTGAGAGAGAAAAAGAGAGAAAGAGAGAAAGTCCCAGCCTGGTATTAGTGTGTTATATTAAAACACATAATTGATGCATTCTCCTATTCAACCAAATGACCCACTCTGCCACAGAGACAGGCAGTGCATCTTTCTCTCACAGCTAATCGACACACGGCAGATGGGAACTGTCTTGATGACGGTTGTTATGGAAACCCAAGCAGGGTGGTTGCCAACACTTCGCCACCACAGATGTGAACAGTAATAAAACTGGGATCAGATTAAAATACAGCAGCACGGAAGGAACAGAAGACCAGGGTTTTATTGAGACAGAACAGAAGGAACAGAAGACCAGGGTTTTATTGAGACAGAACAGAAGGAACAGAAGACCAGGGTTTTATTGAGACAGAACAGGAGGAACAGAAGACCAGGGTTTTATTGAGACAGAACTGGAGGAACAGAAGTCCAGGGTTTTATTGAGACAGAGCAGAAGGATCAGAAGACCAGGCTTTTATTGAGACAGAGCAGAAGGAACAGAAGACCAGGCTTTTATTGAGACAGAACAGAAGAAAATGGTTTTATTGAGACAGAACAGAAGGAACAGAAGAACAGGGTTTTATTGAGACAGAGCAGAAGGAACAGAAGACCAGGGTTTTATTGAGACAGAGCAGAAGGATCAGAAGACCAGGCTTTTATTGAGACAGAGCAGAAGGAACAGAAGACCAGGCTTTTATTGAGACAGAGCAGAAGGAACAGAAGACCAGGCTTTTATTGAGACAGAACAGAAGAAACAGAAGAACAGGGTTTTATTGAGACAGAGCAGAAAGAACAGAAGACCAGGGTTTTATTGAGACAGAACAGAAGACCAGGGTTTTATTGAGACAGAACAGACGGAACAGAAGACCAGGCTTTTATTGAGACAGAACAGAAGGGACAGAAGCCCAGGGTATTATTGAGACAGAACAGAAGGAACAGAAGACCAGGGTTTTATTGAGACAGAACAGAAGGAACAGAACACCAGGGTTTTATTGAGACAGATATAACAGGTTTTAGCTCAACTTTTGACCAGAGCCCATATGTTTAGTAACAGAGTCACGAGATGACAGAAATCTAGTAAGCCCTAGTATCACACAGAACCAACAACAACACTTTGTCACCACTTCCTCCCTCCCACTCCCGCTGTTACTCACCCTACGGCTTTGTGAGCTCAATGATGTAGTCTCAATGAATTCCTGTTTGTCTGTCTGCCTTTTGACTGTTTACACACACACACACAGTCCAAATGTAGCTTCTTTCATCATACAAACCTGTCATAGAGGGATGGGGTGGAGGGATAGAGGGATAGAGGGATAGACGGGTGGAGAGATGGAGGGATGGAGGGATGGAGAGATGGAGGGATGGAGGGATGGAGAGATGGAGGGATGGAGAGATGGAGAGATGGAGGGATGGAGAGATGGAGAGATGGAGGGATGGAGAGATGGAGAGATGGAGAGATGGAGGGATGGAGAGATGGAGAGATGGAGGGATGGAGAGATGGAGAGATGGAGGGATGGAGAGATAGAGGGGTGGAGAGATGGAGAGATGAGAGATGGAGGGATAGAGGGATAGACGGGTGGAGAGATGGAGGGATGGAGGGATGGAGAGATGGAGGGATGGAGAGATAGAGGGGTGGAGAGATGGAGGGATGAGAGATGGAGGGATGGAGAGATGGAGAGATGGAGGGATGGAGAGATGGAGAGATGGAGGGATGGAGGGATGGAGAGATGGAGAGATGGAGGGATGGAGGGATGAGAGATGGAGGGATGGAGAGATGGAGAGATGGAGGGATGGAGAGATGGAGGGATGAGAGATGGAGAGATGGAGGGATGGAGGGATGAGAGATGGAGGGATGGAGAGATGGAGAGATGGAGGGATGAGAGAGGGAGGGATGGAGAGATGGAGAGATGGAGGGATGGAGGGATGGATGGATGAGAGATGGAGGGATGGAGAGGTTAGAGAGATGGAGGGATGGAGAGATTGAGAGATGGAGGGATGGAGAGATGGAGAGATGGAGGGATGGAGGGATGAGAGATGGAGGGATGGAGAGATGGAGGGATGGAGAGATGGAGAGATGGAGGGATGAGAGATGGAGGGATGGAGAGATGGAGAGATGGAGGGATGAGAGATGGAGGGATGGAGAGATGGAGAGATGGAGGGATGAGAGATGGAGGGATGGAGAGATGGAGAGATGGAGGGATGAGAGATGGAGGGATGAGAGATGGAGAGATGGAGGGATGGAGGGATGGAGAGATGGAGGGATGGAGAGATGGAGGGATGAGAGATGGAGGGATGGAGGGATGGAGAGATGGAGGGATGAGAGATGGAGAGATGGAGGGATGGAGGGATGGAGAGATGGAGGGATGAGAGATGGAGGGATGAGAGATGGAGGGATGGAGGGATGGAGGGATGAGAGATGGAGAGATGGAGGGATGGAGGGATGAGAGATGGAGAGATGCAGGGATGGAGGGATGGAGAGATGGAGGGATGAGAGATGGAGAGATAGAGGGATGAGAGATGGAGAGATGGAGGGATGGAGGGATGGAGAGATGGAGGGATGAGAGATGGAGGGATGAGAGATGGAGGGATGGAGGGATGGAGAGATGGAGGGATGAGAGATGGAGGGATGAGAGATGGAGGGATGAGAGATGGAGGGATGGAGGGATGGAGAGATGGGGGGATGGAGAGATGGAGGGATGAGAGATGGAGGGATGGAGGGATGGAGAGATGGAGGGATGGAGAGATGGAGGGATGAGAGATGGAGAGATGGAGGGATGAGAGATGGAGGGATGGAGGGATGGAGATATGGAGGGATGGAGAGATGGAGGGATGAGAGATGGAGGGATGGAGGGATGGAGAGATGGAGAGATGGAGGGATGGAGAGATGGAGGGATGGAGGGATGGAGAGATGGAGGGATGGAGAGATAGAGGGGTGGAGAGATGGAGAGATGGAGGGATGAGAGAGGGAGGGATGGAGAGATGGAGAGATGGAGGGATGGAGGGATGGATGGATGAGAGATGGAGGGATGGAGAGATGGAGAGATGGAGGGATGGAGAGATTGAGAGATGGACGGATGGAGAGATGGAGAGATGGAGGGATGGAGGGATGAGAGATGGAGGGATGGAGAGATGGAGAGATGGAGAGATGGAGAGATGGAGGGATGAGAGATGGAGGGATGGAGAGATGGAGAGATGGAGAGATGGAGGGATGAGAGATGGAGGGATGGAGAGATGGAGAGATGGAGGGATGAGAGATGGAGGGATGGAGAGATGGAGAGATGGAGAGATGAGAGATGGAGAGATGGAGAGATGGAGGGATGGAGGGATGGAGAGATGGAGGGATGGAGAGATGGAGGGATGGAGAGATGGAGGGATGAGAGATGGAGAGATGGAGGGATGGAGGGATGAGAGATGGAGAGATGGAGGGATGGAGGGATGAGAGATGGAGAGATGGAGGGATGGAGGGATGGAGAGATGGAGGGATGAGAGATGGAGAGATAGAGGGATGGAGAGATGGAGAGATGGAGGGATGGAGAGATGGAGGGATGGAGAGATGGAGAGATGGAGGGATGGAGAGATGGAGAGATGGAGGGATGGAGAGATGGAGAGATGGAGGGATGGAGAGATAGAGGGGTGGAGAGATGGAGGGATGAGAGATGGAGGGATAGAGGGATAGACGGGTGGAGAGATGGAGGGATGGAGGGATGGAGAGATGGAGGGATGGAGATAGAGGGGTGGAGAGATGGAGGGATGAGAGATGGAGGGATGGAGAGATGGAGAGATGGAGGGATGGAGAGATGGAGGGATGGAGAGATGGAGAGATGGAGGGATGGAGGGATGAGAGATGGAGGGATGGAGAGATGGAGAGATGGAGGGATGGAGAGATGGAGAGATGGAGGGATGGAGAGATGGAGAGATGGAGAGATGGAGGGATGGAGGGATGAGAGATGGAGGGATGGAGAGATGGAGAGATGGAGGGATGAGAGAGGGAGGGATGGAGAGATGGAGAGATGGAGGGATGGAGGGATGGATGGATGAGAGATGGAGGGATGGAGAGATGGAGAGATGGAGGGATGGAGAGATTGAGAGATGGAGGGATGGAGAGATGGAGAGATGGAGAGATGGAGGGATGGAGGGATGAGAGATGGAGGGATGGAGAGATTGAGAGATGGAGGGATGGAGAGATGGAGAGATGGAGAGATGGAGGGATGGAGGGATGAGAGATGGAGGGATGGAGAGATGGAGAGATGGAGGGATGAGAGATGGAGGGATGGAGAGATGGAGAGATGGAGAGATGGAGAGATGGAGGGATGAGAGATGGAGGGATGAGAGATGGAGAGATGGAGGGATGGAGGGATGGAGAGATGGAGGGATGAGAGATGGAGGGATGGAGAGATGGAGGGATGGAGAGATGGAGGGATGAGAGATGGAGAGATGGAGGGATGGAGGGATGGAGAGATGGAGGGATGAGAGATGGAGAGATGGAGGGATGGAGGGATGAGAGATGGAGAGATGGAGGGATGGAGGGATGGAGGGATGGAGGGATGAGAGATGGAGAGATGGAGGGATGGAGGGATGAGAGATGGAGAGATGGAGGGATGGAGGGATGGAGAGATGGAGGGATGAGAGATGGAGAGATAGAGGGATGAGAGATGGAGAGATGGAGGGATGGAGGGATGGAGAGATGGAGGGATGAGAGATGGATGGATGAGAGATGGAGGGATGGAGAGATGGAGAGATGGAGGGATGGAGAGATTGAGAGATGGAGGGATGGAGAGATGGAGAGATGGAGAGATGGAGGGATGGAGGGATGAGAGATGGAGGGATGGAGAGATGGAGGGATGGAGAGATGGAGAGATGGAGGGATGAGAGATGGAGGGATGGAGAGATGGAGAGATGGAGAGATGGAGGGATGGAGGGATGAGAGATGGAGGGATGGAGAGATGGAGAGATGGAGGGATGAGAGATGGAGGGATGGAGAGATGGAGAGATGGAGGGATGGAGGGATGGAGAGATGGAGGGATGGAGAGATGGAGGGATGAGAGATGGAGGGATGAGAGATGGAGGGATGGAGGGATGGAGAGATGGGGGGATGGAGAGATGGAGGGATGAGAGATGGAGGGATGGAGGGATGGAGAGATGGAGGGATGGAGAGATGGAGGTATGAGAGATGGATGGATGGAGGGATGGAGATATGGAGGGATGGAGAGATGGAGGGATGAGAGATGGAGGGATGGAGGGATGGAGAGATGGAGAGATGGAGAGATGGAGGGATGGAGAGATGGAGGGATGGAGGGATGGAGAGATGGAGAGATGGAGGGATGGAGAGATAGAGGGGTGGAGAGATGGAGAGATGGAGGGATGAGAGAGGGAGGGATGGAGAGATGGAGAGATGGAGGGATGGAGGGATGGATGGATGAGAGATGGAGGGATGGAGAGATGGAGAGATGGAGGGATGGAGAGATTGAGAGATGGAGGGATGGAGAGATGGAGAGATGGAGAGATGGAGGGATGGAGGGATGAGAGATGGAGGGATGGAGAGATGGAGGGATGGAGAGATGGAGAGATGGAGGGATGAGAGATGGAGGGATGGAGAGATGGAGAGATGGAGAGATGGAGGGATGGAGGGATGAGAGATGGAGGGATGGAGAGATGGAGAGATGGAGGGATGAGAGATGGAGGGATGGAGAGATGGAGAGATGGAGGGATGAGAGATGGAGGGATGAGAGATGGAGAGATGGAGGGATGGAGGGATGGAGAGATGGAGGGATGGAGAGATGGAGGGATGAGAGATGGAGGGATGGAGAGATGGAGGGATGGAGAGATGGAGGGATGAGAGATGGAGAGATGGAGGGATGGAGGGATGGAGGGATGAGAGATGGAGGGATGAGAGATGGAGGGATGGAGGGATGGAGGGATGAGAGATGGAGAGATGGAGGGATGGAGGGATGAGAGATGGAGAGATGGAGGGATGGAGGGATGGAGAGATGGAGGGATGAGAGATGGAGAGATAGAGGGATGAGAGATGGAGAGATGGAGGGATGGAGGGATGGAGAGATGGAGGGATGAGAGATGGAGGGATGAGAGATGGAGGGATGGGGGATGGAGAGATGGGGGGATGGAGAGATGGAGGGATGAGAGATGGAGGGATGGAGGGATGGAGAGATGGAGGGATGGAGAGATGGAGGGATGAGAGATGGAGGGATGGAGGGATGGAGAGATGGAGGGATGGAGGGATGGAGAGATGGAGAGATGGAGGGATGGAGAGATAGAGGGGTGGAGAGATAGAGAGATGGAGAGATGGAGGGATGGAGAGATGGAGAGATGGAGGGATGGAGAGATAGAGGGGTGGAGAGATGGAGGGATGAGAGATGGAGGGATGAGAGATGGAGAGATAGAGGGATGGAGAGATGGAGGGATGGAGAGATGGGGGGGATGGAGAGATGGAGGGATGAGAGATGGAGGGATGAGAGATGGAGGGATGGAGGGATGGAGAGATGGAGGGATGGAGAGATGGAGAGATGGGGGGGATGGAGAGATGGAGAGATGGAGGGATGGGGGATGGAGAGATGGAGAGATGGGGGTGGAGGGATGGAGAGATGGAGGGATGGAGGGATGGAGAGATGGAGAGATGGAGGGATGGAGAGATGGGGGATGGAGGGATGGAGAGATGGAGAGATGGAGGGATGGAGAGATGGGGGGATGGATGGATGGAGAGATGGAGAGATGGAGGGATGGAGAGATGGGGGGATGGGGGGATGGAGAGATGGAGAGATGGAGGGATGGAGAGATGGAGGGATGGAGAGATGGGGGGATGGAGGGATGGAGGGGTGGAGGGATAGAGAGATGGAGGGATGGAGGGATGGAGGGATAGAGAGATTAGCTTTAAGCACCAGCTGTCAGAGCAGCTCACAGATTACTGCACCTGTACATAGCCCATCTATAATTTAGCCCAAACAACTACCTCTTCCCCTACTGTATTTATTTATTTATTTAGCTCCTTTGCACCCCATTATTTTTATTTCTACTGTGGACATTCTTCCATTGCAAATCTACCATTCCAGTGTTTTACTTGCTATATTGTACTGACTTCGCCACCATGGCCTTTTTTGCCTTTACCTCCCTTATCTCACCTCATTTCCTCACATTGTATATAGACTTGTTTCTACTGTATTATTGACTGTATGTTTGTTTTACTCCATGTGTAACTCTGTGTCGTTGTATCTGTCGAACTGCTTTGCTTTATCTTGGCCAGGTCGCAGTTGTAAATGAGAACTTGTTCTCACCTTGCCTACCTGGTTAAATAAAGGTGTTCTCAACTTGCCTACCTGGTTAAATAAAGGTGTTCTCACCTTGCCTACTTGGTTAAATAAAGGTGTTCTCAACTTGCCTACCTGCTTAAATAAAGGTGTTAGGTTACTGTCATTCATATTCACCCAGTTCAATGTAACAGTGACAGGTTTAGGTTACTGTCATTCATATTCACCCAGTTCAATGTAACAGTGACAGGTTTAGGTTACTGTCATTCACCCAGTTCAATGTAACAGTGACAGGTTTAGGTTACTGTCATTCACCCAGTTCAATGTAACAGTGACAGGTTTAGGTTACTGTCATTCATATTCACCCAGTTCAATGTAACAGTGACAGGTTTAGGTTACTGTCATTCACCCAGTTCAATGTAACAGTGACAGGTTTAGGTTACTGTCATTCACCCAGTTCAATGTAACAGTGACAGGTTTAGGTTACTGTCATTCATATTCACCCAGTTCAATGTAACATCAATAGGTTTAGGTTACTGTCATTCATATTCACCCAGTTCAATGTAACAGTGACAGGTTTAGGTTACTGTCATTCATATTCACCCAGTTCAATGTAACAGTGACAGGTTTAGGTTACTGTCATTCATATTCACCCAGTTCAATGTAACAGTGACAGGTTTAGGTTACTGTCATTCATATTCACCCAGTTCAATGTAACAGTGACAGGTTTAGGTTACTGTCATTCACCCAGTTCAATGTAACAGTGACAGGTTTAGGTTACTGTCATTCATATTCACCCAGCACAATGTAACAGTGACAGGTTTAGGTTACTGTCATTCATATTCACCCAGCACAATGTAACATCAATAGGTTTAGGTTACTGTCATTCACCCAGTTCAATGTAACAGTGACAGGTTTAGGTTACTGTCATTCACCCAGTTCAATGTAACAGTGACAGGTTTAGGTTACTGTCATTCACCCAGTTCAATGTAACAGTGACAGGTTTAGGTTACTGTCATTCATATTCACCCAGTTCAATGTAACAGTGACAGGTTTAGGTTACTGTCATTCATATTCACCCAGTTCAATGTAACATCAATAGGTTTAGGTTACTGTCATTCATATTCACCCAGTTCAATGTAACAGTGACAGGTTTAGGTTACTGTCATTCACCCAGTTCAATGTAACAGTGACAGGTTTAGGTTACTGTCATTCATATTCACCCAGTTCAATGTAACAGTGACAGGTTTAGGTTACTGTCATTCATATTCACCCAGTTCAATGTAACAGTGACAGGTTTAGGATACTGTCATTCACCCAGTTCAATGTAACAGTGACAGGTTTAGGTTACTGTCATTCACCCAGTTCAATGTAACAGTGACAGGTTTAGGTTACTGTCATTCATATTCACCCAGTTCAATGTAACATCAATAGGTTTAGGTTACTGTCATTCACCCAGTTCAATGTAACAGTGACAGGTTTAGGTTACTGTCATTCACCCAGTTCAATGTAACAGTGACAGGTTTAGGTTACTGTCATTCATATTCACCCAGTTCAATGTAACAGTGACAGGTTTAGGTTACTGTCATTCATATTCACCCAGTTCAATGTAACAGTGACAGGTTTAGGTTACTGTCATTCATATTCACCCACTTCAATGTAACAGTGACAGGTTTAGGTTACTGTCATTCATATTCACCCAGTTCAATGTAACAGTGACAGGTCTAGGTTACTGTCATTCATATCCACCCAGTTCAATGTAACAGTGACAGGTTTAGGTTACTGTCATTCATATTCACCCAGTTCAATGTAACAGTGACAGGTTTAGGTTACTGTCATTCACCCAGTTCAATGTAACAGTGACAGGTTTAGGTTACTGTCATTCATATTCACCCAGTTCAATGTAACAGTGACAGGTTTAGGTTACTGTCATTCACCCAGGTCAATGTAACAGTGACAGGTTTAGGTTACTGTCATTCATATTCACCCAGTTCAATGTAACAGTGATAGGTTTAGGTTACTGTCATTCACCCAGTTCAATGTAACAGTGACAGGTTTAGGTGACTGTCATTCATATTCACCCAGTTCAATGTAACAGTGACAGGTTTAGGTTACTGTCATTCATATTCACCCAGTTCAATGTAACAGTGACAGGTTTAGGTTACTGTCATTCATATTCACCCAGTTCAATGTAACAGTGACAGGTTTAGGTTACTGTCGTTCATATTCACCCAGTTCAATGTAACAGTGACAGGTTTAGGTTACTGTCATTCACCCAGTTCAATGTAACAGTGACAGGTTTAGGTTACTGTCATTCACCCAGTTCAATGTAACAGTGACAGGTTTAGGTTACTGTCATTCATATTCACCCAGTTCAATGTAACAGTGACAGGTTTAGGTTACTGTCATTCATATTCACCCAGTTCAATGTAACAGTGACAGGTTTAGGTTACTGTCATTCATATTCACCCAGTTCAATGTAACAGTGACAGGTTTAGGTTACTGTCATTCACCCAGTTCAATGTAACAGTGACAGGTTTAGGTTACTGTCATTCATATTCACCCAGTTCAATGTAACAGTGACAGGTTTAGGTTACTGTCATTCATATTCACCCAGTTCAATGTAACAGTGACAGGTTTAGGTTACTGTCATTCATATTCACCCAGTTCAATGTAACAGTGACAGGTTTAGGTTACTGTCATTCACCCAGTTCAATGTAACAGTGACAGGTTTAGGTTACTGTCATTCATCTTCACCCAGTTCAACGTAACAGTGACAGGTTTAGGCTACTACGTGATACTCTAAAGTTCCCCTATACCCATCATGAGGTTACTACAACCTCGCCTAAGAATTGAACGTGGGTACACACAGGTCGAGAGAAAGATTTGAGGTAACAGACAGTAACATGGGCATTTAGAGACACATTCAATGCCACCTCTGCACACTCATCTAGCTGACCCGCAGTCGGGTGTAATCATTCGTCCAACAGTTGCAAACGAGAGATTCTATTGGACAAATTCAGGTATGTCTATCCCCGTTTCGTTCCGTTTGCCTCCATCTAAGAAACGTTTTCAACAGAATCGGTGGAATGAATACACCCCTAATTACACGTAAACACAGTTCACTTTCACGGCGACATACAAACAGTTCAAACGTATTCCTTCTCCCATCTACGCTGACAGACAAGGCAGACAGACTGCGCTCCCCTGCAATAGTAGTAGTAGTAGTAGTAGTAGTAGTAGTAGCAGCAGTAGTAGTAGTAGTAGTAGTAGTAGTAGTAGTAGTAGTAGTAGTAGCAGTAGTAGTAGTAGTAGTAGTAGTAGCAGCAGTAGTAGTAGTAGCAGCAGTAGTAGTAGTAGTAGTAGTAGTAGTAGTAGTAGTAGCAGCAGTAGTAGTAGTAGTAGTAGTAGTAGTAGCAGTAGTAGTAGTAGTAGTAGTAGTAGTAGCAGCAGTAGTAGTAGTAGTAGTAGTAGCAGCAGTAGTAGTAGTAGTAGTAGCAGCAGTAGCCATGTTATTTTCTACTTCCTGTTCATTGCCATGTTATTGTCTACTTCCTGTATATAGCCATGTTATTTTCTACTTCCTGTTCATAGCCATGTTATTGTCTACTTCCTGTATATAGCCATGTTATTTTCAACTTCCTGTTCATAGCCATGTTATTGTCTACTTCCTGTGTATAGCCATGTTATTTTCTACTTCCTGTTCATAGCCATGTTATTGTCTACTTCCTGTATATAGCCATGTTATTTTCTACTTCCTGTATATAGCCATGTTATTGTCTACTTCCTGTATATAGCCATGTTATTTTCTACTTCCTGTATATAGCCATGTTATTTTCTACTTCCTGTATATAGCCATGTTATTTTCTACTTCCTGTATATAGCCATGTTATTTTCTACTTCCTGTTCATAGCCATGTTATTGTCTACTTCCTGTATATAGCCATGTTATTTTCTACTTCCTGTATATAGCCATGTTATTGTCTACTTCCTGTATATAGCCATGTTATTTTCTACTTCCTGTATATATCCAAGTTATTGTCTACTTCCTGTTCATAGCCATGTTATTGTCTACTTCCTGTATATATCCAAGTTATTTTCTACTTCCTGTTCATAGCCTTGTTATTGTCTACTTCCTGTATATAGCAATTTGTTGGTTTTTCTCGTTATAGTTATTCGTTATTCACTTGTCATTTATTCTTCGTGTCACTATCTAGTCTTTACCTCGGCATCTTGCAGCAGGCCCGGTTAGTAAGCATTTCACTGTTAGTCTACACCAGCGTTTTACCACGCAAATAACATTTGATTTGATTAATTTGATTTGACACACATGCACGCACACACACACATACAGACGCGGGCAGGTACGCACACACACACACACACACAAGCACAGACGCAGGCAGGTACGCACACACACACACACACATATAAACACACGCAAACATACGCACGCACACACACACACACACACACCTGACACAAAGCCTCACAATAACAGCTCCCTATCAGCAAGAAGCAAGACTGCAGGGATCGTCCTCAGGGAGACATGTTGACTGTGTCTGGAATGGTTCCCTGTTCCGTATTTAGTGCACTACTTTTAACCAGGGCCCATAGTGCACTAGATAGGGAATAGTGTTCCATTTAGGACTCACACATTGACTGACAGTGAATTGTACCCTGAGAAAAAGGAGGATAATGATGGTACAACGTCCGACAGATTGACCCGATCTCTCAACCTAAACCAACGACTGTCAAATATCAGATTACAAGCTCCCATATCTGGCTAATTCAAAACATCCTCTATAATGTTATCTCCAGCTACAACTATTTGGTAGAATACAAAAGCTGTAATGTGATTGACAGAGTAAATCACGTTCTATTCAGACTGTTTACCTGTTAAATCTTATTAGTCTATCCAAGGCACAAACTGTGATTTTAATACCGCCTAGGAGATAGAGAAAATGTGTGTCTGAGAGAGAGGGTTGAGGTTGTGTGTGTGTGTGTGTGTGTGTGTGTGTGTGTGTGTGTGTGTGTGTGTGTGTGTGTGTGTGTGTGTGTGTGTGTGTGTGTGTGTGTGTGTGTGTGTGTGTGTGTGTGTGTGTGTGTGTGTGTGTTTTGATAAAGTAGAAACCGTGGTCATAGTTGATTGAAACGGAGGCCCATCACTCCCTCACTCCATCACTCCATCACCCCCTCACTCCATCACTCCATCACTCCCTCACTCCATCACTCCCTCACTCCATCACTCCATCACTCCCTCACTCCATCACTCCCTCACTCCATCACTCCATCACTCCCTCACTCCATCACTCCATCACTCCCTCACTCCATCACTCCATCACTCCATCACTCCCTCACTCCATCACTCCATCACTCCATCACTCCCTCACTCCATCACTCCATCACTCCCTCACTCCATCACTCCATCACTCCATCACTCCCTCACTCCATCACTCCATCACTCCATCACTCCCTCACTCCATCACTCCCTCACTCCATCACTCCCTCTACATAATTAATTCATCTAAACACACACACACCAAGAGAGATAAACACACACACAGCCAGAGAGATAAACACACACACACACCAAGAGAGATAAACACACACACACACACCAAGAGAGATAAACACACACACACACACACACACACACACACACACACAAGAGAGATAAACACACACACACCGAGAGAGATAAACAGTGAGACTAGTGAGAAAGAAAACTTTGTCTCTGTCCCCTCCAGATGCTGTCAGTTGTTTAGTTTAACAACTCATGTCGCAAAAAGCACCCTATACCCTTTATAGTGAATCACTTTAGACCCCACATGGCTCATAATATGTTATGTTATGTCTTATAACATGTTATGTCTTATAATATGTTATGTTATGTCTTATAACATGTTTTACAGACAATTTATGAGCAGCTCAAAGGGGAGTTAGGCTGCAGACAGCAGCAGACATCAACAACAGGAAGAGACTGTAGCAGTAGACAACAACTACAGGAAGAGACTGTAGCAGACATTAACAACAGGAAGAGACTGTAGCAGCAGACATCAACAACAGGAAGAGACTGTAGCAGACATCAACAACAGGAAGAGACTGTAGCAGTAGACATCAACAACAGGAAGAGACTGTAGCAGCAGACATCAACAACAGGAAGAGACTGTAGCAGCAGACATCAACAACAGGAAGAGACTGTAGCAGACATCAACAACAGGAAGAGACTGTAGCAGTAGACATCAACAACAGGAAGAGACTGTAGCAGCAGACATCAACAACAGGAAGAGACTGTAGCAGTAGACATCAACAACAGGAAGAGACTGTAGCAGCAGACATCAACAACAGGAAGAGACTGTAGCAGTAGACATCAACAACAGGAAGAGACTGTAGCAGACATTAACAACAGGAAGAGACTGTAGCAGACATCAACAACAGGAAGAGACTGTAGTAGACATCAACAACAGGAAGAGACTGTAGCAGACATCAACAACAGGAAGAGACTGTAGCAGTAGACATCAACAACAGGAAGAGACTGTAGCAGACATCAACAACAGGAAGAGACTGTAGCAGACATCAACAACAGGAAGAGACTGTAGTAGACATCAACAACAGGAAGAGACTGTAGCAGTAGACATCAACAACAGGAAGAGACTGTAGCAGACATTAACAACAGGAAGAGACTGTAGCAGTAGACATTAACAACAGGAAGAGACTGTAGCAGCAGACATCAACAACAGGAAGAGACTGTAGCAGACATTAACAACAGGAAGAGACTGTAGCAGACATCAACAACAGGAAGAGACTGTAGTAGACATCAACAACAGGAAGAGACTGTAGCAGCAGACATCAACAACAGGAAGAGACTGTAGCAGACATTAACAACAGGAAGAGACTGTAGCAGTAGACATCAACAACAGGAAGAGACTGTAGCAGACATTAACAACAGGAAGAGACTGTAGCAGTAGACATCAACAACAGGAAGAGACTATAGCAGCAGACATTAACAACAGGAAGAGACTGTAGCAGCAGACATCAACAACAGGAAGAGACTGTAGCAGACATTAACAACAGGAAGAGACTGTAGCAGTAGACATCAACAACAGGAAGAGACTGTAGCAGCAGACATCAACAACAGGAAGAGACTGTAGCAGACATTAACAACAGGAAGAGACAGTAGCAGACATTAACAACAGGAAGAGACTGTAGCAGTAGACATCAACAACAGGAAGAGACAGTAGCAGACATTAACAACAGGAAGAGACTGTGTAGCAGACATCAACAACAGGAAGAGACTGTAGCAGACATTAACAACAGGAAGAGACAGTAGCAGACATTAACAACAGGAAGAGACTGTAGCAGTAGACATCAACAACAGGAAGAGACAGTAGCAGACATTAACAACAGGAAGAGACTGTGTAGCAGACATCAACAACAGGAAGAGACTGTAGCAGCAGACATCAACAACAGGAAGAGACTGTAGCAGCAGACATCAACAACAGGAAGAGACTGTAGCAGACATTAACAACAGGAAGAGACTGTAGCAGCAGACATCAACAACAGGAAGAGACTGTAGCAGTAGACAACAACAACAGGAAGAGACTGTAGCAGCAGACATCAACAACAGGAAGAGACTGTAGCAGTAGACATCAACAACAGGAAGAGACTGTAGCAGACATTAACAACAGGAAGAGACAGCAGCAGACATTAACAACAGGAAGAGACTGTAGCAGACATCAACAACAGGAAGAGACTGTAGCAGACATTAACAACAGGAAGAGACTGTGTAGCAGACATCAACAACAGGAAGAGACTGTAGCAAACATTAACAACAGGAAGAGACTGTAGCAGACATTAACAACAGGAAGAGACTGTAGCAGACATCAACAACAGGAAGAGACTGTAGCAGTAGACATCAACAACAGGAAGAGACTGTAGCAGACATTAACAACAGGAAGAGACTGTAGCAGCAGACATTAACAACAGGAAGAGACTGTAGCAGTAGACATTAACAACAGGAAGAGACTGAAGCAGTAGACAACAACTACAGGAAGAGACTGTAGCAGTAGACATTAACAACAGGAAGAGACTGTAGCAGTAGACAACAACAACAGGAAGAGACTGTAGCAGTAGACATCAACAACAGGAAGAGACTGTAGCAGACATTAACAACAGGAAGAGACTGTAGCAGACATCAACATCAGGAAGAGACTGTAGTAGACATCAACAACAGGAAGAGACTGTAGCAGACATCAACAACAGGAAGAGACTGTAGCAGTAGACATCAACAACAGGAAGAGACTGTAGCAGACATCAACAACAGGAAGAGACTGTAGCAGACATCAACAACAGGAAGAGACTGTAGTAGACATCAACAACAGGAAGAGACTGTAGCAGTAGACATCAACAACAGGAAGAGACTGTAGCAGACATTAACAACAGGAAGAGACTGTAGCAGTAGACATTAACAACAGGAAGAGACTGTAGCAGCAGACATCAACAACAGGAAGAGACTGTAGCAGACATTAACAACAGGAAGAGACTGTAGCAGACATCAACAACAGGAAGAGACTGTAGTAGACATCAACAACAGGAAGAGACTGTAGCAGCAGACATCAACAACAGGAAGAGACTGTAGCAGACATTAACAACAGGAAGAGACTGTAGCAGTAGACATCAACAACAGGAAGAGACTGTAGCAGACATTAACAACAGGAAGAGACTGTAGCAGTAGACATCAACAACAGGAAGAGACTGTAGCAGCAGACATTAACAACAGGAAGAGACTGTAGCAGCAGACATCAACAACAGGAAGAGACTGTAGCAGACATTAACAACAGGAAGAGACTGTAGCAGTAGACATCAACAACAGGAAGAGACTGTAGCAGCAGACATCAACAACAGGAAGAGACTGTAGCAGACATTAACAACAGGAAGAGACAGTAGCAGACATTAACAACAGGAAGATACTGTAGCAGTAGACATCAACAACAGGAAGAGACAGTAGCAGACATTAACAACAGGAAGAGACTGTGTAGCAGACATCAACAACAGGAAGAGACTGTAGCAGCAGACATCAACAACAGGAAGAGACTGTAGCAGCAGACATCAACAACAGGAAGAGACTGTAGCAGACATTAACAACAGGAAGAGACTGTAGCAGCAGACATCAACAACAGGAAGAGACTGTAGCAGTAGACAACAACAACAGGAAGAGACTGTAGCAGCAGACATCAACAACAGGAAGAGACTGTAGCAGTAGACATCAACAACAGGAAGAGACTGTAGCAGACATTAACAACAGGAAGAGACAGCAGCAGACATTAACAACAGGAAGAGACTGTAGCAGACATCAACAACAGGAAGAGACTGTAGCAGACATTAACAACAGGAAGAGACTGTGTAGCAGACATCAACAACAGGAAGAGACTGTAGCAAACATTAACAACAGGAAGAGACTGTAGCAGACATTAACAACAGGAAGAGACTGTAGCAGACATCAACAACAGGAAGAGACTGTAGCAGACATCAACAACAGGAAGAGACAGCTGCAGACATCAACAACAGGAAGAGACAGTAGCAGACATCTACAGACATCTACAACTCATCCAGAACGCCGCAGCCTGTCTGGTGTTCAACCTTCCCAAGTTCTCTCACGTCACCCCGCTCCTCCGCTCTCTCCACTGGCTTCCAGTTGAAGCTCGCATCCGCTACAAGACCATGGTGCTTGCCTACGGAGCTGTGAGGGGAACGGCACCTCAGTACCTCCAGGCTCTGATCAGGCCCTACACCCAAACAAGGGCACTGCGTTCATCCACCTCTGGCCTGCTCGCCTCCCTACCACTGAGGAAGTACAGTTCCCGCTCAGCCCAGTCAAAACTGTTCGCTGCTCTGGCCCCCCAATGGTGGAACAAACTCCCTCACGACGCCAGGACAGCGGAGTCAATCACCACCTTCCGGAGACACCTGAAACCCCACCTCTTTAAGGAATACCTAGGATAGGATAAAGTAATCCTTCTCACCCCCCTTAAAAGATTTAGATGCACTACTGTTCCACTGGATGTCATAAGGTGAATGCACCAATTTGTAAGTCGCTCTGGATAAGAGCGTCTGCTAAATGACTTAAATGTAAATGTAAATGTACATCAACAACAGGAAGAGACTGTAGCAGTAGACATCAACAACAGGAAGAGACTGTAGCAGACATTAACAACAGGAAGAGACTGTAGCAGCAGACATTAACAACAGGAAGAGACTGTAGCAGTAGACATTAACAACAGGAAGAGACTGTAGCAGTAGACATTAACAACAGGAAGAGACTGTAGCAGTAGACAACAACTACAGGAAGAGACTGTAGCAGTAGACATTAACAACAGGAAGAGACTGTAGCAGTAGACAACAACAACAGGAAGAGACTGTAGCAGTAGACATCAACAACAGGAAGAGACTGTAGCAGTAGACATCAACAACAGGAAGAGACAGCTGCAGACATTAACAACAGGAAGAGACTGTAGCAGACATCAACAACAGGAAGAGACTGTAGCAGCAGACATCAACAACAGGAAGAGACTGTAGCAGACATCAACAACAGGAAGAGACTGTAGCAGCAGACATCAACAACAGGAAGAGACTGTAGCAGTAGACAACAACTACAGGAAGAGACTGTAGCAGTAGACATCAACAACAGGAAGAGACTGTAGCAGACATTAACAACAGGAAGAGACTGTAGCAGTAGACAACAACTACAGGAAGAGACTGTAGCAGTAGACATCAACAACAGGAAGAGACTGTAGCAGACATTAACAACAGGAAGAGACTGTAGCAGTAGACAACAACTACAGGAAGAGACTGTAGCAGACATTAACAACAGGAAGAGACTGTAGCAGTAGACAACAACTACAGGAAGAGACTGTAGCAGACATTAACAACAGGAAGAGACTGTAGCAGCAGACATTAACAACAGGAAGAGACTGTAGCAGCAGACATTAACAACAGGAAGAGACTGTAGCAGTAGACAACAACTACAGGAAGAGACTGTAGCAGACATTAACAACAGGAAGAGACTGTAGCAGTAGACATCAACTACAGGAAGAGACTGTAGCAAACATTAACAACAGGAAGAGACTGTAGCAGACATTAACAACAGGAAGAGACTGTAGCAGCAGACATCAACAACAGGAAGAGACTGTAGCAGACATTAACAACAGGAAGAGACTGTAGCAGCAGACATCAACAACAGGAAGAGACTGTAGCAGTAGACAACAACTACAGGAAGAGACTGTAGCAGACATTAACAATAGGAAGAGACTGTAGCAGTAGACATCAACAACAGGAAGAGACTGTAGCAGTAGACATCAACAACAGGAAGAGACTGTAGCAGTAGACATTAACAACAGGAAGAGACTGTAGCAGTAGACAACAACTACAGGAAGAGACTGTAGCAGACATTAACAACAGGAAGAGACTGTAGCAGCAGACATCAACAACAGGAAGAGACTGTAGCAGACATTAACAACAGGAAGAGACTGTAGCAGCAGACATCAACAACAGGAAGAGACTGTAGCAGTAGACAACAACTACAGGAAGAGACTGTAGCAGTAGACATTAACAACAGGAAGAGACTGTAGCAGCAGACATTAACAACAGGAAGAGACTGTAGCAGCAGACATCAACAACAGGAAGAGACTGTAGCAGTAGACAACAACTACAGGAAGAGACTGTAGCAGACATTAACAACAGGAAGAGACTGTAGCAGTAGACATCAACAACAGGAAGAGACTGTAGCAGTAGACAACAACTACAGGAAGAGACTGTATCAGTAGACATCAACAACAGGAAGAGACTGTAGCAGACATTAACAACAGGAAGAGACTGTAGCAGACATCAACAACAGGAAGAGACTGTAGCAGACATTAACAACAGGAAGAGACTGTAGCAGTAGACAACAACTACAGGAAGAGACTGTATCAGTAGACATCAACAACAGGAAGAGACTATAGCAGACATTAACAACAGGAAGAGACTGTAGCAGACATCAACAACAGTAAGAGACTGTAGCAGACATTAACAACAGGAAGAGACTGTAGCAGACATTAACAACAGGAAGAGACTGTAGCAGACATTAACAACAGGAAGAGACTGTAGCAGTAGACATCAACAACAGGAAGAGACTGTAGCAGTAGACAACAACTACAGGAAGAGACTGTATCAGTAGACATCAACAACAGGAAGAGACTGTAGCAGACATTAACAACAGGAAGAGACTGTAGCAGACATCAACAACAGGAAGAGACTGTAGCAGACATTAACAACAGGAAGAGACTGTAGCAGTAGACAACAACTACAGGAAGAGACTGTATCAGTAGACATCAACAACAGGAAGAGACTGTAGCAGACATTAACAACAGGAAGAGACTGTAGCAGACATCAACAACAGTAAGAGACTGTAGCAGACATTAACAACAGGAAGAGACTGTAGCAGACATTAACAACAGGAAGAGACTGTAGCAGACATTAACAACAGGAAGAGACTGTAGCAGTAGACAACAACTACAGGAAGAGACTGTAGCAGTAGACAACAACTACAGGAAGAGACTGTAGCAGTAGACATCACCAACAGGAAGAGACTTTGTAGCACTGACAGGCAACAGTAGACAACTACACAGCAATGAACAAACTGGAGCAATGTAGCCATGACCTGGCACTCTGTCTGTGTGTTCTACATTATTCATACCGAACTTAAAAACAGAAGAACAGAATAACATTTCATCTGTGGAGGATGTGTTATTTCCTGAGCTGTGAGAGTAGTCCCTGTAGTAGGACACCAGTCAGCTATAGCTACTCATCTATATCTCTACTTTACACACTGTGACACACAGTTCAGTCTTTGGTCTGTCTCTGTGCATGGAGCAGGACTGCCCCCTATAGGGCATAATAGGTATGATATCTCACTTTTCTTTATTCTCTCAACATATCTGTCCCTTTCCATTGTTCTCTCTCTTCCCTCCCTCCCTCCCTCTCTCCCCTCTCCTTCCTCCCTCTCTCCCCTCTCCTTCCTCCCTCTCCCCCTCCCTCTCTCCCCTCTCCTTCCTCCCTCTCCCCCTCTCCTTCCTCCCTCTCTCCCCTCTCCTTCCTCCCTCTCCCCCTCTTCTCTCTCCCCTCTTCTCTCTCTCCTGCTTTTCCTCCTTCTCTCCCTCTCTCTCTTCCCTCCCTCCCTCCCTCTCTCCCCTCTCCTTCCTCCCTCTCCCCCTCTTCTCTCTCCCCCTCTTCTCTCTCTCCTGCTTTTCCTCCTTCTCTCTCTGTCTCTCTCCTCCCTCCCTCCCTCTCTCCCCTCTCCTCCCTCCCTCCCTCTCTCCATATTCCCACTTCTCTATCTCCTTCTGTGTGTGTGTTAATAAAGCTGGTTTGTAGAGATGGTATCAGGCTGGCTCAATAGGAGTGTGTAGTGGCTGTGGCGTTGGGGACAGGTCATCAGGTCCAGAGGCTGGAACAGGGCTAGCAGACTGCCAGAGATCTAATCCTCTTTTCCTGAAACACACTATGTTTATCTCCATTGGTGTGTGGGGACTATGGGACTCTATGGGACTCTATGGGAGACTCTATGGGGGACTCTATGGGACTCTATGGGGGGACGCTATGGGAGACTCTATGGGACTCTATGGGGGACGCTATGGGAGACTACGGAGGACGATATGGGGGACAATGTGGGACTCTATGGGGGACTCTATGGGACTCTATGGGGGACTCTATGGGACTCTATGGGGACTCTATGGGGGACTCTATGGGACTCTATGGGGGACTCTATGGGACTCTATGGGACTCTATGGGGGACGCTATGGGGGACTCTATGGGGGACTCTATGGGACTCTATGGGGGACGCTATGGGGCACAATGGGGCTCTATGGGGGACTATGGGACTCTATGGGGGACGCTATGGGAGACTATGGAGGACGATATGGGGACAATGTGGGACTCTATGGGGGACTCTATGGGACTCTATGGGGGACTCTATGGGACTCTATGGGGACTCTGGGGGACTCTATGGGACTCTATGGGACTCTATGGGACTCTATGGGGACTCTATGGGACTCTATGGGACTCTATGGGGGACTCTATGGGACTCTATGGGGGACTCTATGGGACTCTATGGGGACTCTATGGGACTCTATGGGACTCTATGGGGGACTCTATGGGACTCTATGGGGACTCTATGGGACTCTATGGGGGACTCTATGGGACTCTATGGGGGACTCTATGGGGGACTCTATGGGACTCTATGGGGGACTCTATGGGACTCTATGGGACTCTATGGGGGACTCTATGGGACTCTATGGGACTCTATGGGGACTCTATGGGACTCTATGGGACTCTATGGGGGACTCTATGGGACTCTATGGGGGACTCTATGGGACTCTATGGGACTCTATGGGGACTCTATGGGACTCTATGGGACGCTATGGGGGACTCTATGGGACTCTATGGGACTCTATGGGGACTCTATGGGACTCTATGGGGGACGCTATGGGAGACTCTATGGGACTCTATGGGGGACGCTATGGGAGACTCTATGGGACTCTATGGGGGACTCTATGGGACTCTATGGGGGACTCTATGGGGGACTCTATGGGACTCTATGGGACTCTATGGGGGACTCTATGGGACTCTATGGGACTCTATGTGGGACTCTATGGGACTCTATGGGGGGACGCTATGGGAGACTACGGAGGACGATATGGGGGACAATGTGGGACTCTATGGGACTCTATGGGACTCTATGGGGGACTCTATGGGACTCTATGGGGGACTCTATGGGACTCTATGGGGGGACGCTATGGGAGACTCTATGGGACTCTATGGGGGACGCTATGGGAGACTCTATGGGACTCTATGGGGGACTCTATGGGACTCTATGGGGGACTCTATGGGGAACTCTATGGGACTCTATGGGACTCTATGGGGGACTCTATGGGACTCTATGGGACTCTATGTGGGACTCTATGGGACTCTATGGGGGGACGCTATGGGAGACTACGGAGGACGATATGGGGGACAATGTGGGACTCTATGGGACTCTATGGGACTCTATGGGGACTCTATGGGACTCTATGGGGGACTCTATGGGACTCTATGGGGGACGCTATGGGAGACTACGGAGGACGATATGGGGGACAATGTGGGACTCTATGGGGGAGTCTATGGGACTCTATGAGGGACTCTATGGGACTCTATGGGGGAGTCTATGGGACTCTATGGGACTCTATGGGGGACTCTATGGGACTCTATGGGACTTTATGGGGGACTATGGGACTCTATGGTGGACTATGGGACTGTATGGAACTCTATGGGGACTATGGGACTCTATGGGGACTACGGGGCTCTATGGGGGACTATGGGACTCTATGGGGGACTATGGGACTCTATGGGGGATTATGGGACTCTATGGGGACTATGGGACTCTATGGGGACTATGGGACTCTATGGGGGACTACGGGGCTCTATGGGGGACTATGGGACTCTATGGGGGACTATGGGACTCTATGGGGACTACGGGGCTCTATGGGGGACTATAGGACTCTATGGGGACTATGGGACTCTATGGGGACTATGGGACTCTATGGGGGACTATGGGACTCTATGGGGGACTATGGGACTCTATGGGGGACTATGGTCACTCTATGGGACTTTATGGGGGACTATGGGACTCTATGGTGGACTATGGGACTCTATGGGGACTATGGGACTCTATGGGGGACTATGGTCACTCTATGGGACTTTATGGGGGACTATGGGACTCTATGGTGGACTATGGGACTCTATGGAACTCTATGGGGGACTATGGGACTCTATGGGGACTACGGGGCTCTATGGGGGACTATGGGACTCTATGGGGGACTATGGGACTCTATGGGGGACTCTATGGGACACAATGGGGCTCTATGGGGACTATGGGACTCTATGGGGGACGCTATGGGACACAATGGGGCTCTATGGGGACTATGGGACTCTATGGGGACTCTATGGGACTCTATGGGGGACTCTATGGGACTCTATGGTGGACTCTATGGGACTCTATGGGGGACGCTATGGGACACAATGGGGCTCTATGGGGGACTATGGGACTCTATGGGGGACTCTATGGGACTCTATGGGGGACGCTATGGGGGACTACGGGACTCTATGTGGGACTACAGGACGCTATGGGGGACTATGGGACTCTATGGGGGACTACGGGACTCTATGTGGGACTACGTGTCTCTATGGGGGACTATGGGACTCTATGGGGGACTACGGGACTCTATGTGGGACTACAGGACTCTATGGGGGACTATGGGACTCTATGGGGGACTACGGGACTCTATGGGGGACTACGGGACTCTATGTGGGACTACAGGACTCTATGTGGGACTACAGGACTCTATGGGGGACTATGGGACTCTATGGGGGACCACAGGACTCTATGGGGGACTATGGGACTCTATGGGGGAATACAGGACGCTATGGGGACTATGGGACTCTATGTGGGACTACGTGTCTCTATGGGGACTATGGGACTCTATGGGGGACTACGGGACTCTATGTGGGACTACAGGACTCTATGGGGGACTATGGGACTCTATGGGGGACTACAGGACGCTATTGGGGACTATGGGACTCTATGTGGGACCACGTGTCTCTATGGGGGACAATGGGACTATGGGGACTACGGGACTCTATGTGGGACTACAGGACTCTATGTGGGACTACGTGTCTCTATGGGGGACTATGGGACTCTATGGGGGACTATGGGACTCTATGGGGACTACGGGGCTCTATGGGGGACTATAGGACTCTATGGGGGACTATGGGACTCTATGGGGGACTATGGGACTCTATGGGGACTACGGGGCTCTATGGGGGACTATGGGACTCTATGGGGGACTATGGGACTCTATGGGGACTCTATGGGACTCTATGGGGGACTCTATGGGACTCTATGGGGACGCTATGGGACACAATGGGGCTCTATGGGGACTATGGGACTCTATGGGGGACGCTATGGGACACAATGGGGCTCTATGGGGACTATGGGACTCTATGGGGGACTCTATGGGACTCTATGGGGGACTCTATGGGACTCTATGGTGGACTCTATGGGACTCTATGGGGGACGCTATGGGACACAATGGGGCTCTATGGGGGACTATGGGACTCTATGGGGGACGCTATGGGACACAATGGGGCTCTATGGGGGACTATGGGACTCTATGGGGGACTCTATGGGACTCTATGGGGGACTCTATGGGACTCTATGGTGGACTCTATGGGACTCTATGGGGGACGCTATGGGACACAATGGGGCTCTATGGGGGACTATGGGACTCTATGGGGGACTCTATGGGACTCTATGGGGACGCTATGGGGACTACGGGACTCTATGTGGGACTACAGGACGCTATGGGGGACTATGGGACTCTATGGGGACTACGGGACTCTATGTGGGACTACGTGTCTCTATGGGGACTATGGGACTCTATGGGGGACTACGGGACTCTATGTGGGACTACAGGACTCTATGGGGGACTATGGGACTCTATGGGGACTACGGGACTCTATGGGGACTACGGGACTCTATGTGGGACTACAGGACTCTATGTGGGACTACAGGACTCTATGGGGGACTATGGGACTCTATGGGGGACTACAGGACTCTATGGGGGACTATGGGACTCTATGGGGGACTACAGGACGCTATGGGGGACTATGGGACTCTATGTGGGACTACGTGTCTCTATGGGGGACTATGGGACTCTATGGGGGACTACGGGACTCTATGTGGGACTACAGGACTCTATGGGGGACTATGGGACTCTATGGGGGACTACAGGACGCTATTGGGGACTATGGGACTCTATGTGGGACTACGTGTCTCTATGGGGACAATGGGACTATGGGGGACTACGGGACTCTATGTGGGACTACAGGACTCTATGTGGGACTACGTGTCTCTATGGGGGACTATGAGACTATGGGGGACTACGGGACTCTATGTGGGACTACAGGACTCTATGGGGACTATGGGACTCTATAGGGGACTACGGGTCTCTATGGGGGACTATGGGACTCTATGGGGGACTATGGGACTCTATGGGGACTATGGGACTCTATGGGGGACTATGGGACTCTATGGGGAGTCTATGGGACTCTATGGGGACGCTATGGGGCACAATGGGGCTCTATGGGGGACTATGGGACTCTATGGGGGACTATAGGACTCTATGGGGGACTATGGGACTCTATGGGGGACTATAGGACTCTATGGGGACTATGGGACTCTATGGGGGACTATGGGACTCTATGGGGGACTATGGGACTCTATGGGGGACTATGGGACTCTATGGGGGACTATGGGACTCTATGGGTGACTATGGGACTCTATGGGGGACTATAGGATTCTATGGGGACTATGGCGATTATGGGACTCTATGGGGGACTATGGTCACTCTATGGGACTTTATGGGGGACTATGGGACTCTATGGTGGACTATGGGACTCTATGGAACTCTATGGGGGACTATGGGACTCTATGGGGACTACGGGGCTCTATGGGGACTATGGGACTCTATGGGGACTATGGGACTCTATGGGGGACTATGGGACTCTGTGGGGGACTATGGGACTCTATGGGGACTATGGGACTCTATGGGGGACTATGGGACTCTATGGGGGACTACGGGGCTCTATGGGGGACTATGGGACTCTATGGGGACTACGGGGCTCTATGGGGGACTATAGGACTCTATGGGGGACTACAGGGCTCTATGGGGACTACAGGGCTCTATGGGGGACTATGGGACTCTATGGGGGACTATGGGACTCTATGGGGGACTATGGGACTCTATGGGGGACTATGGGACTCTATGGAGGACTATGGGACTCTATGGGGACTACGGGGCTCTATGGGGGACTATGGGACTCTATGGGGGACTATGGGACTCTATGGGGGACTATGGGACTCTATGGGGGACTATGGGACTCGATTGGGGTCTATGGGACTCTATGGGGGACTATGGGACTCTATGGGGGACTATGGGACTCTATGTGGGACTACGTGTCTCTATGGGGGACTCTATGGGACTCTATGGGGGACTCTATGGGACTCTATGGGGGACTCTATGGGACTCTATGGGGACTCTATGGGACTCTATGGTGGACTCTATGGGACTCTATGGGGGACGCTATGGGACACAATGGGGCTCTATGGGGGACTATGGGACTCTATGGGGGACGCTATGGGACACAATGGGGCTCTATGGGGGACTATGGGACTCTATGGGGGACTCTATGGGACTCTATGGGGACTCTATGGGACTCTATGGTGGACTCTATGGGACTCTATGGGGACGCTATGGGACACAATGGGGCTCTATGGGGGACTATGGGACTCTATGGGGGACGCTATGGGACACAATGGGGCTCTATGGGGGACTATGGGACTCTATGGGGGACTCTATGGGACTCTATGGGGACTCTATGGGACTCTATGGTGGACTCTATGGGACTCTATGGGGGACGCTATGGGACACAATGGGGCTCTATGGGGGACTATGGGACTCTATGGGGGACTCTATGGGACTCTATGGGGGACGCTATGGGGGACTACGGGACTCTATGTGGGACTACAGGACGCTATGGGGGACTATGGGACTCTATGGGGGACTACGGGACTCTATGTGGGACTACGTGTCTCTATGGGGGACTATGGGACTCTATGGGGGACTACGGGACTCTATGTGGGACTACAGGACTCTATGGGGGACTATGGGACTCTATGGGGGACTACGGGACTCTATGGGGGACTACGGGACTCTATGTGGGACTACAGGACTCTATGTGGGACTACAGGACTCTATGGGGGACTATGGGACTCTATGGGGGACTACAGGACTCTATGGGGGACTATGGGACTCTATGGGGGACTACAGGACGCTATGGGGGACTATGGGACTCTATGTGGGACTACGTGTCTCTATGGGGGACTATGGGACTCTATGGGGGACTACGGGACTCTATGTGGGACTACAGGACTCTTTGGGGGACTATGGGACTCTATGGGGGACTACAGGACGCTATTGGGGACTATGGGACTCTATGTGGGACTACGTGTCTCTATGGGGGACAATGGGACTATGGGGGACTACGGGACTCTATGTGGGACTACAGGACTCTATGTGGGACTACGTGTCTCTATGGGGGACTATGAGACTATGGGGGACTACGGGACTCTATGTGGGACTACAGGACTCTATGGGGGACTATGGGACTCTATAGGGGACTACGGGTCTCTATGGGGGACTATGGGACTCTATGGGGGACTATGGGACTCTATGGGGACTATGGGACTCTATGGGGGACTATGGGACTCTATGGGGGAGTCTATGGGACTCTATGGGGACGCTATGGGCACAATGGGGCTCTATGGGGGACTATGGGACTCTATGGGGGACTACGGGGCTCTATGGGGACTATGGGACTCTATGGGGACTACGGGGCTCTATGGGGGACTATAGGACTCTATGGGGGACTACAGGGCTCTATGGGGGACTACAGGGCTCTATGGGGGACTATGGGACTCTATGGGGGACTATGGGACTCTATGGGGGACTATGGGACTCTATGGGGGACTATGGTCACTCTATGGGACTTTATGGGGGACTATGGCACTCTATGGTGGACTATGGGACTCTATGGAGGACTATGGGACTCTATGGGGACTACGGGGCTCTATGGGGGACTATGGGACTCTATGGGGGACTATGGGACTCTATGGGGGACTATGGGACTCTATGGGGGACTATGGGACTCGATTGGGGTCTATGGGACTCTATGGGGGACTATGGGACTCTATGGGGGACTATGGGACTCTATGTGGGACTACGTGTCTCTATGGGGGACTATAGGACTCTATGGGGGACTATGGCGATTATGGGACTCTATGGAGGACGCCATGGTGGACTCTATGGGGGACACTGTGGGGACAATATTTTTTTTTATTTTTTTATTTTACCTTTATTCAACCAGGCAAGTCAGTTAAGAACACATTCTTATTTTCAATGACGGCCTGGGAACAGTGGGTTAACTGCCTGTTCAGGGGCAGAACGACAGATTTGTACCTTGTCAGCTCGGGGGTTTGAACTCGCAACCTTCCGGTTATTAGTCCAACGCTCTAACCACTAGGCTACGCTGCCGCCCCAATATGAGGGACTATGGGACTCTATGGGGGACTATGAGACTCGATTGGGGTCTATGGTCATAGTAGGACACCATATAAGGAACAGGGCTGTCTGGGCCTTTCATTCCTGCACTCCTCTTATCTGTCTTGATTGATCACAATATGTCAATCAGTGCACGGGGCCTGTATTCACAATAGTATTCACAATAGGAGGGATGATCTTGGATCAGGTCCTGCGGTCCATAGAATGATATTCTGATCCAGAGGGAGAGGAGGGCTGAAGCAGGGTTCTATTGCCAGCCACGCCCCCTCTCCTGGACTTGTAGGTATACTGAGGTGGGGCCCCCTCTCCTGGGCCTGTACGTATACTGAGGTGGGGCCCCCTCTCCTGGGCCTGTACGTATACTGAGGTGGGGCCCCCTCTCCTGGGCCTGTAGAAATACTGAGGTGGGGCACCCTCTCCTGGGCCTGTAGGTATACTGAGGTGGGGCCCCCTCTCCTGGACCTGTAGGTATACTGAGGTGGGGCCCCCTATCCTGGGCCTGTATATATACTGAGCTGGGGCCCCCTCTCCTGGGCCTGTATATCTACTGAGCTGGGGCCCCCTCTCCTGGGCCTGTAGGTATACTGAGGTGGGGCCCCCTCTCCTGGGCCTGTATATATACTGAGCTGGGGCCCCCTCTCCTGGGCCTGTATATCTTCTGAGCTGGGGCCCCCTCTCCTGGGCCTGTAGGTATACTGAGGTGGGGCCCCCTATCCTGGGCCTGTATATATACTGAGGTGGGGCCCCCTATCCTGAGCCTGTAGGTATAATGAGGTGGGGCCCCCTATCCTGGGCCTGTAGGTATAATGAGCTGGGGCCCCCTCTCCTGGGCCTGTAGGTATACTGAGGTGGGGCCCCCTATCCTGGGCCTGTATATATACTGAGGTGGGGCCCCCTATCCTGAGCCTGTAGGTATAATGAGCTGGGGCCCCCTCTCCTGGGCCTGTAGGTATACTGAGGTGGGGCCCCCTATCCTGGGCCTGTATATATACTGAGGTGGGGCCCCCTATCCTGGGCCTGTATATATACTGAGGTGGGGCCCCCTATCCGGAGCCTGTAGGTATAATGAGCTGGGGCCCCCTCTCCTGGGCCTGTAGATATACTGAGGTGGGGCCCCCTCTCCTGGGCCTGTAGGTATACTGAGGTGGGGCCCCCTATCCTGGGCCTGTATATATACTGAGGTGGGGCCCCCTATCCTGAGCCTGTAGGTATAATGAGGTGTGGCCCCCTATCCTGGGCCTGTATATATACTGAGGTGGGGCCCCCTATCCCGAGCCTGTAGGTATAATGAGGTGGGGCCCCCTATCCTGGGCCTGTATATATACTGAGGTGGGGCCCCCTATCCTGGGCCTGTATATATACTGAGGTGGGGCCCCCTCTCCTGGGCCTGTAGGTATAATGAGGTGTGGCCCCCTATCCTGAGCCTGTAGGTATAATGAGGTGTGGCCCCCTATCCTGGGCCTGTAGGTATAATGAGGTGTGGCCCCCTATCCTGGGCCTGTAGGTATAATGAGGTGTGGCCCCCTATCCTGGGCCTGTATATATACTGAGGTGTGGCCCCCTATCCTGAGCCTGTAGGTATAATGAGGTGTGGCCCCCTATCCTGAGCCTGTAGGTATAATGAGGTGTGGCCCCCTATCCTGGGCCTGTAGGTATAATGAGGTGTGGCCCCCTCTCCTGGGCCTGTAGGAATAATGAGGTGTGGCCCCCTATCCTGGGCCTGTAGGTATACTGAGGTGGGGCCCCCTATCCTGGGCCTGTATATATACTGAGGTGTGGCCCCCTATCCTGAGCCTGTAGGTATACTGAGGTGTGGCCCCCTATCCTGGGCCTGTAGGTATAATGAGGTGTGGCCCCCTATCCTGGGCCTGTAGGTATAATGAGGTGGGGCCCCCTATCCCGAGCCTGTAGGTATAATGAGGTGGGGCCCCCTATCCCGAGCCTGTAGGTATAATGAGGTGGGGCCCCCTATCCCGAGCCTGTAGGTATAATGAGGTGTGGCCCCCTATCCTGGGCCTGTATATATACTGAGGTGTGGCCCCCTATCCTGAGCCTGTAGGTATACTGAGGTGTGGCCCCCTATCCTGGGCCTGTAGGTATAATGAGGTGTGGCCCCCTATCCTGGGCCTGTAGGTATAATGAGGTGGGGCCCCCTATCCCGAGCCTGTAGGTATAATGAGGTGGGGCCCCCTATCCCGAGCCTGTAGGTATAATGAGGTGTGGCCCCCTATCCTGAGCCTGTAGGTATAATGAGGTGTGGCCCCCTATCCTGAGCCTGTAGGTATAATGAGGTGTGGCCCCCTATCCTGAGCCTGTAGGTATAATGAGGTGTGGCCCCCTATCCTGGGCCTGTAGGTATAATGAGGTGTGGCCCCCTATCCTGGGCCTGTAGGTATAATGAGGTGTGGCCCCTATCCTGAGCCTGTAGGTATAATGAGGTGTGGCCCCCTATCCTGGGCCTGTAGGTATAATGAGGTGTGGCCCCTATCCTGGGCCTGTAGGTATAATGAGGTGTGGCCCCTATCCTGGGCCTGTATATATACTGAGGTGTGGCCCCTATCCTGAGCCTGTAGGTATAATGAGGTGTGGCCCCTATCCTGAGCCTGTAGGTATAATGAGGTGTGGCCCCCTATCCTGGGCCTGTAGGTATAATGAGGTGTGGCCCCCTATCCTGGGCCTGTAGGTATAATGAGGTGTGGCCCCCTATCCTGGGCCTGTAGGTATAATGAGGTGTGGCCCCCTCTCCTGGGCCTGTAGGTATAATGAGGTGTGGCCCCCTATCCTGGGCCTGTAGGTATAATGAGGTGTGGCCCCCTATCCTGGGCCTGTAGGTATAATGAGGTGTGGCCCCCTATCCTGAGCCTGTAGGTATAATGAGGTGTGGCCCCCTATCCTGGGCCTGTAGGTATAATGAGGTGTGGCCCCCTATCCTGGGCCTGTAGGTATAATGAGGTGTGGCCCCCTATCCTGGGCCTGTATATATACTGAGGTGTGGCCCCCTATCCTGAGCCTGTAGGTATAATGAGGTGTGGCCCCCTATCCTGAGCCTGTAGGTATAATGAGGTGTGGCCCCCTATCCTGGGCCTGTAGGTATAATGAGGTGTGGCCCCCTATCCTGGGCCTGTAGGTATAATGAGGTGTGGCCCCCTATCCTGGGCCTGTAGGTATAATGAGGTGTGGCCCCCTCTCCTGGGCCTGTAGGTATAATGAGGTGTGGCCCCCTATCCTGGGCCTGTAGGTATAATGAGGTGTGGCCCCCTATCCTGAGCCTGTAGGTATAATGAGGTGTGGCCCCCTATCCTGAGCCTGTAGGTATAATGAGGTGTGGCCCCCTCTCCTGGGCCTGTAGGTATAATGAGGTGTGGCCCCCTATCCTGGGCCTGTAGGTATAATGAGGTGTGGCCCCCTATCCTGGGCCTGTAGGTATAATGAGGTGTGGCCCCCTATCCTGGGCCTGTAGGTATAATGAGGTGTGGCCCCCTGTCCTGGGCCTGTAGGTATAATGAGGTGTGGCCCCCTATCCTGGGCCTGTAGGTATAATGAGGTGTGGCCCCCTATCCTGGGCCAGAATGTAGATGTAAAACAATATTTAAAAGAATATATAGGCCCATAAATTGGTCAAAGTCATAGACTGTTCTCCCTGTTACCACATGGCAAGTGGTAAAAGAGCACCAAGTCTAGGACCAAAAGGCTCCTAGACCCCCTCCCCCTATGTACTGGTACCCCCTGTATATAGCCTCCACATTGACTCTGTACCGTAACACCCTGTATATAGCCTCCACATTGACTCTGTACCGGTACCCCCTGTATATAGCCTCCACATTGACTCTGTACTGGTACCCCCTGTATATAGCCTCCACATTGACTCTCTACCGGTACCCCCTGTATATAGCCTCCACATTGACTCTCTACCGGTACCCCCTGTATATAGCCTGCACATTGACTCAGTACTGGTACCCCCTGTATATAGCCTCCACATTGACTCTGTACCGGTACCCCCTGTATATAGCCTCCACATTGACTCTGTACCGTAATACCCTGTATATAGCCTCCACATTGACTCTGTACCGGTACCCCCTGTATATAGCCTGCACATTGACTCAGTACTGGTACCCCCTGTATATAGCCTCCACATTGACTCTGTACCGTAATACCCTGTATATAGCCTCCACATTGACTCTGTACCGTACCCCTGTATATAGCCTCCACATTGACTCTGTACTGGTACCCCTGTATATAGTCTCCACATTGACTCTGTACCGGTACCCCTGTATATAGCCTCCACATTGACTCTGTACCGGTACCCCTGTATATAGCCTCCACATTGACTCTGTACTGGTACCCCCTGTATATAGCCTCCACATTGACTCTGTACCGGTACCCCCTGTATATAGCCTCCACATTGACTCTGTACTGGTACCCCCTGTATATAGCCTCCACATTGACTCAGTACTGGTACCCCCTGTATATAGCCTCGACATTGACTCTGTACCGGTACCCCCTGTATATAGCCTGCACATTGACTCTGTACCGGTACCCCCTGTATATAGCCTGCACATTGACTCAGTACTGGTACCCCCTGTATATAGCCTCCACATTGACTCTGTACCGTAATACCCTGTATATAGCCTCCACATTGACTCTGTACCGGTACCCCCTGTATATAGCCTCCACATTGACTCTGTACTGGTAGCCCCTGTATATAGTCTCCACATTGACTCTGTACCGGTACCCCCTGTATATAGCCTCCACATTGACTCTGTACCGGTACCCCCTGTATATAGCCTCCACATTGACTCTGTACTGGTACCCCCTGTATATAGCCTCCACATTGACTCACTACTGGTACCCCCTGTATATAGCCTCCACATTGACTCTGTACCGGTACCCCCTGTATATAGCCTCCACATTGACTCTGTACCGGTACACCCTGTATATAGCCTCCACATTGACTCTGTACCGGTACCCCCTGTATATAGCCTCCAACTTTTGACTCTGTACTGGTACCCCCTGTATATAGTCTCCACATTGACTCTGTACCGGTACCCCCTGTATATAGCCTGCACATTGATTCAGTACTGGTACCCCCTGTATATAGCCTCGACATTGACTCTGTACCGGTACCCCCTGTATATAGCCTGCACATTGACTCTGTACCGGTACCCCCTGTATATAGCCTGCACATTGACTCAGTACCGGTACCCCCTGTATATAGTCTCCACATTGACTCTGTACCAGTACCCCCTGTATATAGTCTCCACATTGACTCTGTACCGTAATACCCTGTATATAGCCTCCACATTGACTCTGTACCACCCTGTATATAGCCTCCACATTGACTCTGTACCGGTACCCCTGTATATAGCCTGCACATTGACTCTGTACCGGTACCCCCTGTATATAGCCTCCACATTGACTCTGTACCGGTACCCCCTGTATATAGCCTCCACATTGACTCTGTACTGGTAGCCCCTGTATATAGTCTCCACATTGACTCTGTACCGGTACCCCCCTGTATATAGCCTCCACATTGACTCTGTACCGGTACCCCTGTATATAGCCTCCACATTGACTCTGTACTGGTACCCCTGTATATAGCCTCCACATTGACTCAGTACTGGTACCCCTGTATATAGCCTCCACATTGACTCTGTACTGGTACCCCCTGTATATAGTCTCCACATTGACTCTGTACCGGTACCCCTGTATATAGCCTCCACATTGACTCTGTACCGGTACCCCTGTATATAGCCTCCACATTGACTCTGTACTGGTACCCCTGTATATAGCCTCCACATTGACTCAGTACTGGTACCCCTGTATATAGCCTCCACATTGACTCTGTACTGGTACCCCTGTATATAGTCTCCACATTGACTCTGTACCGGTACCCCTGTATATAGCCTCCACATTGACTCTGTACCGGTACCCCTGTATATAGCCTCCACATTGACTCTGTACCGGTACACCCTGTATATAGCCTCCACATTGACTCTGTACCGGTACCCCCTGTATATAGCCTCCACATTGACTCTGTACTGGTACCCCCTGTATATAGTCTCCACATTGACTCTGTACCGGTACCCCCTGTATATAGCCTGCACATTGATTCAGTACTGGTACCCCCTGTATATAGCCTCGACATTGACTCTGTACCGGTACCCCCTGTATATAGCCTGCACATTGACTCTGTACCGGTACCCCCTGTATATAGCCTGCACATTGACTCAGTACCGGTACCCCCTGTATATAGTCTCCACATTGACTCTGTACCAGTACCCCCTGTATATAGTCTCCACATTGACTCTGTACCGTAATACCCTGTATATAGCCTCCACATTGACTCTGTACCACCCTGTATATAGCCTCCACATTGACTCTGTACCGGTACCCCTGTATATAGCCTGCACATTGACTCTGTACCGGTACCCCCTGTATATAGCCTCCACATTGACTCAGTACCGGTACCCCCTGTATATATCCTCCACATTGACTCAGTACTGGTACCCCCTGTATATAGCCTCCACATTGACTCTGTACCAGTACCCCCTGTATATATCATCCACATTGACTCAGTACTGGTACCCCCTGTATATAGCCTCCACATTGACTCTGTACCGGTACCCCCTGTATATAGTCTCCACATTGACTCTGTACCAGTACCCCCTGTATATAGCCTCCACATTGACTCTGTACCGGTACCCCCTGTATATAGTCTCCACATTGACTCTGTACTGGTACCCCCTGTATATAGTCTCCACATTGACTCTGTACCAGTACCCCCTGTATATAGTCTCCACATTGACTCTGTACCGTAATACCCTGTATATATCGCCTACACATTGACTCTGTACCGGTACCCCCTGTATATAGCCTCCACATTGACTCTGTACTGGTACCCCCTGTATATAGCCTCCACATTGACTCAGTACTGGTACACCTTGTATATAGCCTCGACATTGACTCTGTACCGGTACCCCCTGTATATAGCCTGCACATTGACTCTGTACCGGTACCCCCTGTATATAGCCTGCACATTGACTCAGTACTGGTACCCCCTGTATATAGCCTCCACATTGACTCAGTACTGGTACCCCCTGTATATAGCCTCCACATTGACTCTGTACCGTAATACCCTGTATATAGCCTCCACATTGACTCTGTACCGGTACCCCCTGTATATAGCCTCCACATTGACTCTGTACTGGTAGCCCCTGTATATAGTCTCCACATTGACTCTGTACCGGTACCCCCTGTATATAGTCTCCACATTGACTCTGTACCGGTACCCCCTGTATATACCCTCCACATTGACTCTGTACTAGTACCCCCTGTATATAGCCTCCACATTGACTCAGTACTGGTACCCCCTGTATATAGCCTCCACATTGACTCTGTACCGGTACCCCCTGTATATAGTCTCCACATTGACTCTGTACCGGTACCCCTGTATATAGCCTCCACATTGACTCTGTACCGGTACCCCTGTATATAGCCTCCACATTGACTCTGTACCGGTACACCCTGTATATAGCCTCCACATTGACTCTGTACCGGTACCCCCTGTATATAGCCTCCACATTGACTCTGTACTGGTACCCCCTGTATATAGCCTCGACATTGACTCTGTACCGGTACCCCCTGTATATAGCCTGCACATTGACTCTGTACCGGTACCCCCTGTATATAGCCTGCACATTGACTCAGTACCGGTACCCCCTGTATATAGTCTCCACATTGACTCTGTACCAGTACCCCCTGTATATAGTCTCCACATTGACTCTGTACCGTAATACCCTGTATATAGCCTCCACATTGACTCTGTACCACCCTGTATATAGCCTCCACATTGACTCTGTACCGGTACCCCTGTATATAGCCTGCACATTGACTCTGTACCGGTACCCCCTGTATATATCCTCCACATTGACTCAGTACTGGTACCCCCTGTATATAGCCTCCACATTGACTCTGTACCGGTACCCCCTGTATATAGTCTCCACATTGACTCTGTACCGGTACCCCCTGTATATATCCTCCACATTGACTCTGTACCGGTACCCCCTGTATATAGCCTCCACATTGACTCTGTACCGGTACCCCCTGTATATATCCTCCACATTGACTCAGTACTGGTACCCCCTGTATATAGCCTCCACATTGACTCTGTACCGGTACCCCCTGTATATAGTCTCCACATTGACTCTGTACCAGTACCCCCTGTATATAGCCTCCACATTGACTCTGTACCGGTACCCCCTGTATATAGTCTCCACATTGACTCTGTACTGGTACCCCCTGTATATAGTCTCCACATTGACTCTGTACCAGTACCCCCTGTATATAGTCTCCACATTGACTCTGTACCGTAATACCCTGTATATAGCCTCCACATTGACTCTGTACCACCCTGTATATAGCCTACACATTGACTCTGTACCGGTACCCCTGTATATAGCCTCCACATTGACTCAGTACTGGTACCCCCTGTATATATCCTCCACATTGACTCAGTACTGGTACCCCCTGTATATAGCCTCCACATTGACTCTGTACCAGTACCCCCTGTATATAGCCTCCACATTGACTCTGTACCGGTACCCCCTGTATATAGCCTGCACATTGACTCAGTACCGGTACCCCCTGTATATAGTCTCCACATTGACTCTGTACCACCCTGTATATAGCCTCCACATTGACTCTGTACCGGTACCCCCTGTATATAGCCTCCACATTGACTCTGTACCACCCTGTATATAGCCTCCACATTGACTCTGTACCGGTACCCCTGTATATAGCCTGCACATTGACTCTGTACCGGTACCCCCTGTATATATCCTCCACATTGACTCAGTACTGGTACCCCCTGTATATAGCCTCCACATTGACTCTGTACCGGTACCCCCTGTATATAGTCTCCACATTGACTCTGTACCGGTACCCCCTGTATATATCCTCCACATTGACTCTGTACCGGTACCCCTGTATATAGCCTCCACATTGACTCTGTACCGGTACCCCCTGTATATATCCTCCACATTGACTCAGTACTGGTACCCCCTGTATATAGCCTCCACATTGACTCTGTACCGGTACCCCCTGTATATAGTCTCCACATTGACTCTGTACCAGTACCCCCTGTATATAGCCTCCACATTGACTCTGTACCGGTACCCCCTGTATATAGTCTCCACATTGACTCTGTACTGGTACCCCCTGTATATAGTCTCCACATTGACTCTGTACCAGTACCCCCTGTATATAGTCTCCACATTGACTCTGTACCGTAATACCCTGTATATAGCCTCCACATTGACTCTGTACCACCCTGTATATAGCCTACACATTGACTCTGTACCGGTACCCCTGTATATAGCCTGCACATTGACTCTGTACCGGTACGCCCTGTATATAGCCTCCACATTGACTCAGTACTGGTACCCCCTGTATATATCCTCCACATTGACTCAGTACTGGTACCCCCTGTATATAGCCTCCACATTGACTCTGTACCAGTACCCCCTGTATATAGCCTCCACATTGACTCTGTACCAGTACCCCCTGTATATAGTCTCCACATTGACTCTGTACTGGTACCCCCTGTATATATCCTCCACATTGACTCAGTACTGGTACCCCCTGTATATAGTCTCCACATTGACTCTGTACTGGTACCCCCTGTATATAGCCTGCACATTGACTCAGTACTGGTACCCCCTGTATATAGTCTCCACATTGACTCTGTACCAGTACCCCCTGTATATAGTCTCCACATTGACTCTGTACCGGTACCCCCTGTATATAGCCTCCACATTGACTCTGTACCGGTACCCCTGTATATAGCCTCCACATTGACTCTGTACCGGTACCCCTGTATATAGCCTCCACATTGACTCTGTACCAGTACCCCTGTATATAGTCTCCACATTGACTCTGTACCAGTACCCCTGTATATAGCCTGCACATTGACTCAGTACTGGTACCCCCTGTATATAGTCTCCACATTGACTCTGTACCAGTACCCCCTGTATATAGTCTCCACATTGACTCTGTACTGGTACCCCTGTATATAGCCTGCACATTGATTCAGTACTGGTACCCCTGTATATAGTCTCCACATTGACTCAGTACTGGTACCCCCTGTATATAGCCTCCACATTGACTCAGTACTGGTACCCCTGTATATAGCCTGCACATTGACTCAGTACTGGTACCCCTGTATATACCCTCCACATTGATTCTGTACCGTAACACCCTGTATATAGCCTCCACATTGACTCTGTACCGGTACCACCTGTATATAGCCTCCACATTGACTCTGTACCGTACCCCTGTATATAGCCTCCACATTGACTCTGTACCAGTACCCCTGTATATAGCCTCCACATTGACTCTGTACCAGTACCCCCTGTATATAGCCTCCACATTGACTCTGTACCGGTACCCCTGTATATAGCCTCCACATTGACTCTGTACCGGTACCCCCTGTATATAGCCTCCACATTGACTCTGTACCGGTACCCACTGTATATAGCCTCCACATTGACTCTGTACCGGTACCCCTGTATATAGCCTCCACATTGACTCTGTACCGGTACCCCTGTATATAGCCTCCACATTGACTCTGTACCAGTACCCCTGTATATAGCCTCCACATTGACTCTGTACCGGTACCCCCTGTATATAGCCTCCACATTGACTCTGTACCGGTACCCCCTGTATATAGCCTCCACATTGACTCTGTACCGGTACCCCCTGTATATAGCCTCCACATTGACTCTGTACCGGTACCCCTGTATATAGCCTCCACATTGACTCTGTACCGGTACCCCTGTATATAGCCTCCACATTGACTCTGTACCGGTACCCCCTGTATATAGCCTCCACATTGACTCTGTACCGGTACCCCCTGTATATAGCCTCCACATTGACTCTGTACCGGTACCCCCTGTATATAGCCTCCACATTGACTCTGTACCGTAATACCCTGTATATAGCCTCCACATTGACTCTGTACCGGTACCCCCTGTATATAGCCTCCACATTGACTCTGTACCGGTACCCCCTGTATATAGCCTCCACATTGACTCTGTACCACCCTGTATATAGCCTCCACATTGACTCTGTACCGGTACCCCTGTATATAGCCTGCACATTGACTCTGTACCGGTACCCCCTGTATATATCCTCCACATTGACTCAGTACTGGTACCCCCTGTATATAGCCTCCACATTGACTCTGTACCGGTACCCCTGTATATAGTCTCCACATTGACTCTGTACCGGTACCCCTGTATATATCCTCCACATTGACTCTGTACCGGTACCCCCTGTATATAGCCTCCACATTGACTCTGTACCGGTACCCCCTGTATATATCCTCCACATTGACTCAGTACTGGTACCCCCTGTATATAGCCTCCACATTGACTCTGTACCGGTACCCCCTGTATATAGTCTCCACATTGACTCTGTACCAGTACCCCCTGTATATAGCCTCCACATTGACTCTGTACCGGTACCCCCTGTATATAGTCTCCACATTGACTCTGTACTGGTACCCCCTGTATATAGTCTCCACATTGACTCTGTACCAGTACCCCCTGTATATAGTCTCCACATTGACTCTGTACCGTAATACCCTGTATATAGCCTCCACATTGACTCTGTACCACCCTGTATATAGCCTACACATTGACTCTGTACCGGTACCCCTGTATATAGCCTGCACATTGACTCTGTACCGGTACGCCCTGTATATAGCCTCCACATTGACTCAGTACTGGTACCCCCTGTATATATCCTCCACATTGACTCAGTACTGGTACCCCTGTATATAGCCTCCACATTGACTCTGTACCAGTACCCCTGTATATAGCCTCCACATTGACTCTGTACCAGTACCCCTGTATATAGTCTCCACATTGACTCTGTACTGGTACCCCTGTATATATCCTCCACATTGACTCAGTACTGGTACCCCCTGTATATAGTCTCCACATTGACTCTGTACTGGTACCCCTGTATATAGCCTGCACATTGACTCAGTACTGGTACCCCTGTATATAGTCTCCACATTGACTCTGTACCAGTACCCCTGTATATAGTCTCCACATTGACTCTGTACCGGTACCCCCTGTATATAGCCTCCACATTGACTCTGTACCGGTACCCCCTGTATATAGCCTCCACATTGACTCTGTACCGGTACCCCTGTATATAGCCTCCACATTGACTCTGTACCAGTACCCCCTGTATATAGTCTCCACATTGACTCTGTACCAGTACCCCCTGTATATAGCCTGCACATTGACTCAGTACTGGTACCCCCTGTATATAGTCTCCACATTGACTCTGTACCAGTACCCCCTGTATATAGTCTCCACATTGACTCTGTACTGGTACCCCCTGTATATAGCCTGCACATTGATTCAGTACTGGTACCCCCTGTATATAGTCTCCACATTGACTCAGTACTGGTACCCCCTGTATATAGCCTCCACATTGACTCAGTACTGGTACCCCCTGTATATAGCCTGCACATTGACTCAGTACTGGTACCCCCTGTATATACCCTCCACATTGATTCTGTACCGTAACACCCTGTATATAGCCTCCACATTGACTCTGTACCGGTACCACCTGTATATAGCCTCCACATTGACTCTGTACCGGTACCCCCTGTATATAGCCTCCACATTGACTCTGTACCAGTACCCCCTGTATATAGCCTCCACATTGACTCTGTACCAGTACCCCCTGTATATAGCCTCCACATTGACTCTGTACCGGTAACACTGTATATAGCCTCCACATTGACTCTGTACCGGTACCCCTGTATATAGCCTCCACATTGACTCTGTACCGGTACCCACTGTATATAGCCTCCACATTGACTCTGTACCGGTACCCCCTGTATATAGCCTCCACATTGACTCTGTACCGGTACCCCCTGTATATAGCCTCCACATTGACTCTGTACCAGTACCCCCTGTATATAGCCTCCACATTGACTCTGTACCGGTACCCCCTGTATATAGCCTCCACATTGACTCTGTACCGGTACCCCTGTATATAGCCTCCACATTGACTCTGTACCGGTACCCCCTGTATATAGCCTCCACATTGACTCTGTACCGTACCCCCTGTATATAGCCTCCACATTGACTCTGTACCGGTACCCCCTGTATATAGCCTCCACATTGACTCTGTACCGGTACCCCCTGTATATAGCCTCCACATTGACTCTGTACCGGTACCCCTGTATATAGCCTCCACATTGACTCTGTACCGGTACCCCCTGTATATAGTCTCCACATTGACTCTGTACCGGTACCCCCTGTATATAGCCTCCACATTGACTCTGTACCGGTACCCCCTGTATATATCCTCCACATTGACTCAGTACTGGTACCCCCTGTATATAGCCTCCACATTGACTCTGTACCGGTACCCCCTGTATATAGTCTCCACATTGACTCTGTACCAGTACCCCCTGTATATAGCCTCCACATTGACTCTGTACCGGTACCCCCTGTATATAGTCTCCACATTGACTCTGTACTGGTACCCCCTGTATATAGTCTCCACATTGACTCTGTACCAGTACCCCCTGTATATAGTCTCCACATTGACTCTGTACCGTAATACCCTGTATATAGCCTCCACATTGACTCTGTACCACCCTGTATATAGCCTACACATTGACTCTGTACCGGTACCCCTGTATATAGCCTGCACATTGACTCTGTACCGGTACGCCCTGTATATAGCCTCCACATTGACTCAGTACTGGTACCCCCTGTATATATCCTCCACATTGACTCAGTACTGGTACCCCCTGTATATAGCCTCCACATTGACTCTGTACCAGTACCCCCTGTATATAGCCTCCACATTGACTCTGTACCAGTACCCCCTGTATATAGTCTCCACATTGACTCTGTACTGGTACCCCCTGTATATATCCTCCACATTGACTCAGTACTGGTACCCCCTGTATATAGTCTCCACATTGACTCTGTACTGGTACCCCCTGTATATAGCCTGCACATTGACTCAGTACTGGTACCCCCTGTATATAGTCTCCACATTGACTCTGTACCAGTACCCCCTGTATATAGTCTCCACATTGACTCTGTACCGGTACCCCCTGTATATAGCCTCCACATTGACTCTGTACCGGTACCCCCTGTATATAGCCTCCACATTGACTCTGTACCGGTACCCCCTGTATATAGCCTCCACATTGACTCTGTACCAGTACCCCCTGTATATAGTCTCCACATTGACTCTGTACCAGTACCCCCTGTATATAGCCTGCACATTGACTCAGTACTGGTACCCCCTGTATATAGTCTCCACATTGACTCTGTACCAGTACCCCCTGTATATAGTCTCCACATTGACTCTGTACTGGTACCCCCTGTATATAGCCTGCACATTGATTCAGTACTGGTACCCCCTGTATATAGTCTCCACATTGACTCAGTACTGGTACCCCCTGTATATAGCCTCCACATTGACTCAGTACTGGTACCCCCTGTATATAGCCTGCACATTGACTCAGTACTGGTACCCCCTGTATATACCCTCCACATTGATTCTGTACCGTAACACCCTGTATATAGCCTCCACATTGACTCTGTACCGGTACCACCTGTATATAGCCTCCACATTGACTCTGTACCGGTACCCCCTGTATATAGCCTCCACATTGACTCTGTACCAGTACCCCCTGTATATAGCCTCCACATTGACTCTGTACCAGTACCCCCTGTATATAGCCTCCACATTGACTCTGTACCGGTACCCCCTGTATATAGCCTCCACATTGACTCTGTACCGGTACCCCCTGTATATAGCCTCCACATTGACTCTGTACCGGTACCCACTGTATATAGCCTCCACATTGACTCTGTACCGGTACCCCCTGTATATAGCCTCCACATTGACTCTGTACCGGTACCCCCTGTATATAGCCTCCACATTGACTCTGTACCAGTACCCCCTGTATATAGCCTCCACATTGACTCTGTACCGGTACCCCTGTATATAGCCTCCACATTGACTCTGTACCGGTACCCCCTGTATATAGCCTCCACATTGACTCTGTACCGGTACCCCCTGTATATAGCCTCCACATTGACTCTGTACCGGTACCCCTGTATATAGCCTCCACATTGACTCTGTACCGGTACCCCCTGTATATAGCCTCCACATTGACTCTGTACCGGTACCCCCTGTATATAGCCTCCACATTGACTCTGTACCGGTACCCCCTGTATATAGCCTCCACATTGACTCTGTACCGGTACCCCCTGTATATAGCCTCCACATTGACTCTGTACCGGTACCCCCTGTATATAGCCTCCACATTGACTCTGTACCAGTACCCCCTGTATATAGCCTCCACATTGACTCTGTACCGGTACCCCCTGTATATAGTCTCCACATTGACTCTGTACCGGTACCCCCTGTATATAGCCTCCACATTGACTCTGTACCGGTACCCCCTGTATATAGCCTTGTTAATATTATGTCATTTTCTTGTGATACTTTTTTATTTTATTTACATTTTTACTTAAGTTTGTTTAGTCTATATTTTCTTAACTCTATTTATTGAACTGTATTGTTGGTTAAGGGCTTGTAAGTAAGAATTTCACCTGTTGAATTCGGGTTTGATTTGATTTGATTTGATATTTACAAAAAAAAGATGTAAATGGATGGAAATTATGCTGAAAAATTACATTGTTAGAAACCACAATCTATCTGCAATATTAAAGGTGATCTACCCCTTAAAATAATCTAATAAAAATGTCTTACAATAAGCTATGCATTTGCTAAATGTATGATATGTGACAAATTCCAATTTGTTGTGGCTAATATTAGCTAGGTGGCTAATGCTAATATTAGGTAGGTGGCTAATGCTAATATTAGGTAGGTGGCTAATGCTAATATTAGGTAGGTGGCTAATGCTAACATTAGGTAGGTGGCTAATGCTAATATTAGGTAGGTGGCTAATGCTAATATTAGGTAGGTGGCTAATGCTAATATTAGGTAGGTGGCTAATGCTAACATTAGGTAGGTGGCTAATGCTAATATTAGGTAGGTGGCTAATGTTAGCTAGGTTAGCGTTAACATTAGGAGTTAGGTTAAAAGGTTAAGGTCAGTGTTAGGGGAAGGGTTAGCTAACATGCTAAGTTGGTGCAAAGTAGCTAAAGAGTTAAAGTCATTAATGATGAGATTCAAACACAACCTTTGGATTGCTAGATGTCACATTATAACCCTACTCATCCACCACAACCAACCAACCATCCTCCTTTCATTTTACGCCTTAAAAAGCCATCTTCTGTCTAACGTAACCATACCGGTGTCCTGGATTTACATGTACTATGTTACGTCTAGTCTATGAGACCGGGTTGAGGTATAAAGGCAGCAGCAACAGGAAGACAGCAGATCTGTACCGTACAGAGTCAATGTGGAGGCTATATACAGGGGGTACCAGTACAGAGTCAATGTGGAGGATATATACAGGAAGACAGCACCCTGTAACACAGAGACAAACAGAGAAAGTAGATGACTGGACTGTGTTGTGTAAAAATGCAGAAAGATGATGTGCTGTTGGAAGTCAAGCAGGTACATAAAGGCCTGATGCTGACAGACAGTGAGGTGATTTCAAAACGGGGACAAAGACTTGAGTGAGATGAAATAAGCCTCCTCATTCGCCTCCTTTTGTGCTCAGCTCAGAATCGGAGAAAAAAAAAAAAGACCAATCTCTCAAATTGTCTCTTGGTCTCTTTCTTCCAGTCCAACCAACAGACGTGTCTCCCTGGGGATTAGATAGATTTTTCTGCTCTCCTTCCACCTCCAAATGACATCCTGGTTGAGATGGATCACAAAGGAGGGGGAATCAGCAGATAGACAAAGAGAGGAATATAGAAAGAGAGGAATATAGAAAGAGAGGGATAGAGAAAGAGAGGGATGGAGAAAGAGCGGGATAGAGAAAGAGAGGGATAGAGAAAGAGAGGGATGGAGAAAGAGAGGGATGGAGAAAGAGAGGGATAGAGAAAGAGAGGATAGAGAAAGAGAGGGATGGAGAAAGAGATGGATAGACAAAGAGAGGAATATAGAAAGAGAGGAATATAGAAAGAGAGGGATGGAGAAAGAGCGGGATAGAGAAAGAGAGGGATGGAGAAAGAGAGGGATAGAGAAAGAGAGGGATGGAGAAAGAGAGGGATAGAGAAAGAGAGGGATGGAGAAAGAGAGGGATGGAGAAAGAGAGGGATAGAGAAAGAGAGGGATAGAGAAAGAGAGGGATGGAGAAAGAGAGGGATAGAGAAAGAGAGGGATGGAGAAAGAGAGGGATAGAGAAAGAGAGGGATAGAGAAAGAGAGGGATGGAGAAAGAGAGGGATGGAGAAAGAGAGGGATGGAGAACTCACTGGGCCTGGCAACAAGACTGGAGAGGAACTCACTGGGCCTGGCAACAAGACTGGAGAGGAACTCACTGGGCCTGGCAACAAGACTGGAGAGGAACTCACTGGGCCTGGCAACAAGACTGGAGAGGAACTCACTGGGCCTGGCAACAAGACTGGAGAGGGACTCACTGGGCCTGGCAACAAGACTGGAGAGGAACTCACTGGGCCTGGCAACAAGACTGGAGAGGGACTCACTGGGCCTGGCAACAAGACTGGAGAGGGACTCACTGGGCCTGGCAACAAGACTGGAGAGGAACTCACTGGGCCTGGCAACAAGACTGGAGAGGAACTCACTGGGCCGGGCAACAAGACTGGAGAGGAACTCACTGGGCCTGGCAACAAGACTGGAGAGGAACTCACTGGGCCTGGCAACAAGACTGGAGAGGAACTCACTGGGCCTGGCAACAAGACTGGAGAGGGACTCACTGGGCCTGGCAACAAGACTGGAGAGGAACTCACTGGGCCTGGCAACAAGACTGGAGAGGAACTCACTGGGCCTGGCAACAAGACTGGAGAGGAACTCACTGGGCCTGGAAACAAGACTGGAGAGGAACTCACTGGGCCTGGCAACAAGACTAGAGAGGAACGGAGGAGGAACAAAGAGGTGGAAAGATGAGCGGTGTGATGGACAGCGCTGCCGTGCTCTCTGGGACATAGACTTTCACGACAGAGAGACTGTAATTTAGGGTTACCGCACACACATACAAGCACCACACACACCACACACACAGACAGACATGCTGTTCATTACACACACAGTAGATATAACTGTAGCTATCTGTAACTCTCCCCATCCTAGAAACCCACCGACCTAATCTACTGTCATCATTCTTTCTCCTCTCTCCCTTACTCCCCCCCCCTCTCTCCTCTCTCTCTCTCTCTCTCCTCTCTCTCTGCTCTCTGTCTCTCTCTCTCTTACTCCCCCCCCTCTCTCCTCTCTCTCTCTCTCTCTCCTCTCTCTCCTCTCTCTCTGCTCTCTGTCTCTCTCTCTCTCTTACTCTCCCCCTCTCTGTCTCTCTCTCTCTCTCTTACTCTCCCCCTCTCTTGCTCCTCTCACTCTACCTATCTACTCTCTCTTACTCTCCCCCATCTCTCCTCTCTCTGCTCTCTACTCTCTCTCTCTACTCTCCCCCTCTCTCTCTCTCTCTCCTATCTCTCTCTACTCTTCCCCTCTCTCTCTCTCCTCGCTCTCTTCTCTCTCTACTCTCTCCCTCTACTCTCTCTCTCGCTCTCTCTCTCTTACTCTCCCCCTCTCTCTACTCTCTCTCTCGCACTCTCTCTCTTACTCTCCCCCTCTCTCTGCTCTCTCTCTACTCTCCCCCTCTCTCTCTACTCTCTCTCCATACTCTCTCTCTATTCTCTCTCTCTCTACTCTCCTCTCTCTCTCTCTCTACTCTCCTCTCTCTCTCTCTCTACTCTCACCCCCGTCTCTCTATCTATTTTCTCCTCTCTCTCTCCCTCCTCTCCCCCCCTCTCTACTCTCTCTCTCTCTACCCTCTCTACTCTCTCCTCTCTCTCTCTACCCTCTCTACTCTCTCTCTCTCACACACAACATTTTTCTCATTTTACTTGTTGTTTTCTTGCCTTTCTGTTGTGCTGCATTTCATTCCATTTCTCTCTGGTCCCATGCGGTAAACGACAGGGCTTGGAAAAGTAAACTGGAGAAATGGGTCTTAAATTGATCTTTTGTTGAGGAAGCTGGAGCCCACATTCTCTCTGTTCACTATTCACATGGATTACTATGGATTTTATGACTCTCATTCTATAGCAGCAACACTTCAAAATGTGTGTGTGTGTGGCTAAAACTACTAAATACACTGAACATACAAAACATGAACACCTGCGTTTCCATGACATAGACTGACCAGGTGAATCCAGGTGAAGCTATAAGTCCTTATTGATTTCACTTGTTAAATAGTTTAGGGTGGGAGACGGGTTAAAGAAGGATTTCTAAGCCTTGAGTCATGGATTGTGTTTGTGTGCCATTCAGAGGGTGAATGAGCAAGACAAAATATTTAAGTGTCTTTGAACGGGGTACGGTAGTAGGTGCCAGGTGCACTGGTTGGTGTCAAGACTGGCAACTCTGCTGGGTTCTTCACACTCAACAGTTTCCCGTGCGTATCAAGAATGGTCCACCACCCAAAGGACATCCAGCCAACCTTGGCACAACTGTGGGAAGCTTTGGAGTCAAAATGGACCAGCATCCCTGTGGAACACTTTCGACACCTTGTAGAGTCCATGACCTGATTAATTGAGGCTGTTCTGGGGACAAATCAAATCAAATCAAATGTATTTATATAGCCCTTCGTACATCAGCTGATATCTCAAAGTGCTGTACAGAAACCCAGCCTAAAACCCCAAACAGCAAAGCAATGCAGGTGTAGAAGCACGGGGTTAGGAAGGTGTTCTTAATGTTTTGTGCCCTCAGTGTATATAATGTCCCTGCAGTTTGATATATGTCCACACGGTGGCACTGTGGTAATGTACCTTCATCCACAATGTTAATGTTTTGTGATCAGATGTTGGTTTCAAATCAAATCACATTTTATCGGTCACATGGTTAGCAGATGTTATTGGTCACATGGTTAGCCGATGTTATTGGTCACATGGTTAGCAGATGTTATTGGTCACATGGTTAGCAGATGTTATTGGTCACATGGTTAGCAGATGTTATTGGTCACATGGTTAGCAGATGTTAATGCTGAGTGTAGAGAAATGCTTGTGCTTCTAGTTCTGCCAATGCAGTAATATCTAACAAGTAATCTAACAATTCCACAACAACTACCTTATACACACAAATCTAAAGGGGTGAATGAGAATATGTACATATAAATATATGGATGAGTGATGACCGAGCGACATAGGCAAGATGCAGTAGATGGTATAAAATAATGTATATATGTGATGAGTAATGTAAGATATGTAAACATTATTAAAGTTACAGTGTTCCATTTATTAAAGTGACCAGTGTTCCATTTATTAAAGTGACCAGTGTTCCATTTATTAAAGTGACAGTGTTCCATTTATTAAAGTGACAGTGTTCCATTTATTAAAGTGACAGTGTTCCATTTATTAAAGTGACAGTGTTCCATTTATTAAAGTGACCAGTGTTCCATTTATTAAAGTGACAGTGTTCCATTTATTAAAGTGACAGTGTTCCATTTATTAAAGTGACAGTGTTCCATTTATTAAAGTGACAGTGTTCCATTTATTAAAGTGACCAGTGTTCCATTTATTAAAGTGACAGTGTTCCATTTATTAAAGTGACAGTGTTCCATTTATTAAAGTGACAGTGTTCCATTTATTAAAGTGACAGTGTTCCATTTATTAAAGTGACAGTGTTCCATTTATTAAAGTGACAGTGTTCCATTTATTAAAGTGACAGTGTTCCATTTATTAAAGTGACAGTGTTCCATTTATTAAAGTGACAGTGTTCCATTTATTAAAGTGACAGTGTTCCATTTATTAAAGTGACAGTGTTCCATTTATTAAAGTGACCAGTGTTCCATTTATTAAAGTGACAGTGTTCCATTTATTAAAGTGACAGTGTTCCATTTATTAAAGTGACAGTGTTCCATTTATTAAAGTGACAGTGTTCCATTTATTAAAGTGACAGTGTTCCATTTATTAAAGTGACAGTGTTCCATTTATTAAAGTGGCCAATGACTTGAGACTGTATGTAGGCAGATGATGTTTATGGCTTTCCTGTGACATACATAGACTAAGATACAGTAGAATAGTATAGAATAGTATAGAATACAGTATATACATATGAGATGAGTAATGCATAGACTAAGATACAGTAGGATAGTATAGAATACAGTATATACATATGAGATGAGTAATGTATAGACTAAGATACAGTAGGATAGTATAGAATACTATACTCCTGTCTGTATCAGAAGACCAGGGGGTAGGGTAGGGTCAGTCAGGAGACTCCTGTCTGTATCAGAAGGCCAGGGGGTAGGGTAGGGTCAGTCAGGAGACTCCTGTCTGTATCAGAAGGCCTGGGGGTAGAGTAGGGTCAGTCAGGAGACTCCTGTCTGTATCAGAAGGCCAGGGGGTAGGGTCAGCCATGAGACTCCTGTCTGTATCAGAAGGCCAGGGGGTAGGGTCAGTCAGGAGACTCCTGTCTGTATCAGAAGGCCAGGGGTAGGGTCAGTCAGGAGACTCCTGTCTGTATCAGAAGACCAGGGGTAGGGTAGGGTCAGTCAGGAGACTCCTATCTGTATCAGAAGACCAGGGGTAGGGTAGGGTCAGTCAGGAGACTCCTGTCTGTATCAGAAGGCCAGGGGGTAGGGTCAGTCAGGAGACTCCTGTCTGTATCAGAAGACCAGGGGGTAGGGTAGGGTCAGTCAGGAGGCTCCTGTCTGTATCAGAAGACCAGGGGGTAGGGTCAGTCAGGAGACTCCTGTCTGTATCAGAAGGCCAGGGGGTAGGGTCAGTCAGGAGACTCCTATCTGTATCAGAAGACCAGGGGGTAGGGTAGGGTCAGTCAGGAGGCTCCTGTCTGTATCAGAAGACCAGGGGGTAGGGTCAGTCAGGAGACTCCTGTCTGTATCAGAAGGCCAGGGGGTAGGGTAGGGTCAGTCAGGAGACTCCTGTCTGTATCAGAAGGCCAGGGGTAGGATAGGGCCAGGAGACTCCTGTCTGTATCAGAAGGCCAGGGGTAGGGTCAGTCAGGAGACTCCTGTCTGTATCAGAAGGCCAGGGGTAGGGTAGGGTCAGTCAGGAGACTCCTGTCTGTATCAGAAGGCCTGGGGGTAGAGTAGGGTCAGTCAGGAGACTCCTGTCTGTATCAGAAGGCCAGGGGGTAGGGTCAGCCATGAGACTCCTGTCTGTATCAGAAGGCCAGGGGGTAGGGTCAGTCAGGAGACTCCTGTCTGTATCAGAAGGCCAGGGGGTAGGGTCAGTCAGGAGACTCCTGTCTGTATCAGAAGACCAGGGGGTAGGGTAGGGTCAGTCAGGAGACTCCTATCTGTATCAGAAGACCATGGGGTAGGGTAGGGTCAGTCAGGAGACTCCTGTCTGTATCAGAAGACCAGGGGGTAGGGTCAGTCAGGAGACTCCTGTCTGTATCAGAAGGCCAGGGGGTAGGGTCAGTCAGGAGACTCCTGTCTGTATCAGAAGGCCAGGGGGTAGGGTCAGTCAGGAGACTCCTGTCTGTATCAGAAGACCAGGGGGTAGGGTAGGGTCAGTCAGGAGACTCCTATCTGTATCAGAAGACCATGGGGTAGGGTAGGGTCAGTCAGGAGACTCCTGTCTGTATCAGAAGGCCAGGGGGTAGGGTCAGTCAGGAGACTCCTGTCTGTATCAGAAGACCAGGGGGTAGGGTAGGGTCAGTCAGGAGGCCCCTGTCTGTATCAGAAGACCAGGGGGTAGGGTCAGTCAGGAGACTCCTGTCTGTATCAGAAGGCCAGGGGTAGGGTCAGTCAGGAGACTCCTGTCTGTATCAGAAGACCAGGGGTAGGGTCAGTCAGGAGACTCCTGTCTGTATCAGAAGGCCAGGGGTAGGGTCAGTCAGAGACTCCTGTCTGTATCAGAAGACCAGGGGGTAGGGTAGGGTCAGTCAGGAGGCTCCTGTCTGTATCAGAAGACCAGGGGGTAGGGTCAGTCAGGAGACTCCTGTCTGTATCAGAAGGCCAGGGGGTAGGGTCAGTCAGGAGACTCCTGTCTGTATCAGAAGGCCAGGGGGTAGGGTCAGTCAGGAGACTCCTGTCTATATCAGAAGGCCAGGGGGTAGGGTCAGTCAGGAGACTCCTGTCTGTATCAGAAGACCAGGGGGTAGGGTAGGGTCAGTCAGGAGACTCCTGTCTGTATCAGAAGGCCAGGGGGTAGGGTCAGTCAGGAGACTCCTGTCTGTATCAGAAGACCAGGGGTAGGGTAGGGTCAGTCAGGAGACTCCTGTCTGTATCAGAAGACCAGGGGGTAGGGTCAGTCAGGAGGATCCTGTCTGTATCAGAAGACCAGGGGGTAGGGTAGGGTCAGTCAGAGACTCCTGTCTGTATCAGAAGGCCAGGGGTAGGGTAGGGTCAGCCATGAGACTCCTGTCTGTATCAGAAGGCCAGGGGGTAGGGTCAGTCAGGAGACTCCTGTCTGTATCAGAAGGCCAGGGGTAGGGTAGGGTCAGTCAGGAGACTCCTGTCTGTATCAGAAGGCCTGGGGTAGAGTAGGGTCAGTCAGGAGACTCCTGTCTGTATCAGAAGGCCAGGGGGTAGGGTCAGCCATGAGACTCCTGTCTGTATCAGAAGGCCAGGGGGTAGGGTCAGTCAGGAGACTCCTGTCTGTATCAGAAGGCCAGGGGGTAGGGTCAGTCAGGAGACTCCTGTCTGTATCAGAAGACCAGGGGGTAGGGTAGGGTCAGTCAGGAGACTCCTGTCTGTATCAGAAGGCCAGGGGGTAGGGTCAGCCATGAGACTCCTGTCTGTATCAGAAGGCCAGGGGGTAGGGTAGGGTCAGTCAGGAGACTCCTGTCTGTATCAGAAGGCCAGGGGTAGGGTAGGGTCAGTCAGAGACTCCTGTCTGTATTAGAAGGCCAGGGGGTAGGGTAGGGTCAGTCAGGAGACTCCTGTCTGTATCAGAAGGCCTGGGGGTAGAGTAGGGTCAGTCAGGAGACTCCTGTCTGTATCAGAAGGCCAGGGGTAGGGTCAGCCATGAGACTCCTGTCTGTATCAGAAGGCCAGGGGGTAGGGTAGGGTCAGTCAGGAGACTCCTGTCTGTATCAGAAGGCCAGGGGTAGGGTCAGCCATGAGACTCCTGTCTGTATCAGAAGGCCAGGGGTAGGGTAGGGTCAGTCAGGAGACTCCTGTCTGTATCAGAAGGCCAGGGGTAGGGTAGGGTCAGTCAGGAGACTCCTGTCTGTATTAGAAGGCCAGGGGTAGGGTAGGGTCAGTCAGGAGACTCCTGTCTGTATCAGAAGGCCTGGGGGTAGAGTAGGGTCAGTCAGGAGACTCCTGTCTGTATCAGAAGGCCAGGGGGTAGGGTCAGTCAGGAGACTCCTGTCTGTATCAGAAGGCCAGGGGTAGTAGGGTCAGTCAAGAGACTCCTGTCTGTATCAGAAGACCAGGGGGTAGGGTAGGGTCAGTCAGGAGACTCCTATCTGTATCAGAAGACCAGGGGTAGGGTAGGGTCAGTCAGGAGACTCCTGTCTGTATCAGAAGGCCAGGGGGTAGGGTCAGTCAGGAGGCTCCTGTCTGTATCAGAAGACCAGGGGGTAGGGTAGGGTCAGTCAGGAGACTCCTGTCTGTATCAGAAGGCCAGGGGTAGGGTAGGGTCAGCCATGAGACTCCTGTCTGTATCAGAAGGCCAGGGGGTAGGGTCAGTCAGGAGACTCCTGTCTGTATCAGAAGGCCAGGGGTAGGGTCAGTCAGGAGACTCCTGTCTGTATCAGAAGGCCAGGGGGTAGGGTCAGTCAGGAGACTCCTGTCTGTATCAGAAGGCCAGGGGGTAGGGTCAGTCAGGAGACTCCTGTCTGTATCAGAAGGCCAGGGGGTAGGGTCAGTCAGGAGACTCCTGTCTGTATCAGAACTCCTGTCTGTATCAGAGGCCAGGGGATAGGGTCAGTCAGGAGACTCCTGTCTGTATCAGAAGGCCAGGGGTAGGGTAGGGTCAGCCAGGAGACTCCTGTCTGTATCAGAAGGCCAGGGGTAGGGTCAGTCAGGAGGCTCCTGTCTGTATCAGAAGACCAGGGGGTAGGGTAGGGTCAGCCAGGAGACTCCTGTCTGTATCAGAAGGCCAGGGGGTAGGGTCAGTCAGGAGACTCCTGTCTGTATCAGAAGGCCAGGGGGGGTAGGGTCAGTCAGGAGACTCCTGTCTGTATCAGAAGGCCAGGGGTAGGGTCAGTCAGGAGACTCCTGTCTGTATCAGAAGGCCAGGGGTAGGGTCAGTCAGGAGACTCCTGTCTGTATCAGAAGGCCAGGGGGTAGGGTCAGTCAGGAGGCTCCTGTCTGTATCAGAAGACCAGGGGGTAGGGTAGGGTCAGTCAGGAGACTCCTGTCTGTATCAGAAGGCCAGGGGTAGGGTCAGCCAGGAGACTCCTGTCTGTATCAGAAGGCCAGGGGGTAGGGTAGGGTCAGCCATGAGACTCCTGTCTGTATCAGAAGGCCAGGGGGTAGGGTCAGCCATGAGACTCATGTCTGTATCAGAAGGCCAGGGGTAGGGTCAGTCAGGAGACTCCTGTCTGTATCAGAAGGCCAGGGGGTAGGGTCAGTCAGGAGACTCCTGTCTGTATCAGAAGGCCAGGGGGTAGGGTCAGTCAGGAGACTCCTGTCTGTATCAGAAGACCAGGGGTAGGGTAGGGTCAGTCAGGAGACTCCTGTCTGTATCAGAAGGCCAGGGGTAGGGTCAGTCAGGAGACTCCTGTCTGTATCAGAAGACCAGGGGGTAGGGTCAGTCAGGAGACTCCTGTCTGTATCAGAAGGCCAGGGGGTAGGGTCAGTCAGAAGACTCCTGTCTGTATCAGAAGGCCAGGGGATAGGGTCAGCCAGGAGACTCCTGTCTGTATCAGAAGGCCAGGGGGTAGGGTAGGGTCAGTCAGGAGACTCCTGTCTGTATCAGAAGGCCAGGGGGTAGGGTAGGGTCAGGAGACTCCTGTCTGTATCAGAAGGCCAGGGGGTAGGGTCAGTCAGGAGACTCCTGTCTGTATCAGAAGACCAGGGGGTAGGGTCAGTCAGGAGACTCCTGTCTGTATCAGAAGACCAGGGGGTAGGGTAGGGTCAGTCAGGAGACTCCTGTCTGGCAGACTCCTTGCCACTCACCCATCTACTAAACATTACACCACAGACCAACCTGGGTATTTCTACACTTATTTGTTTCTACTTTATTCCATTCTCACCCACACCAATGTACTGACCCACTGATTCCCGGACTGGATCACCCATTCTCACCCACACCTATGTACTGACCCACTGATTCAATGACTGGGTCACCCATTCTCACCCACACCAATGTACTGACCACTGATTCAATGACTGGGTCACCCATTCTCACCCACACCACTGATTCAATGACTGGGTCACCCATTCTCACCCACACCACTGATTCAATGACCAGTGTCTGTATCAGGACCAGGGGGTGGGTCACCCATTCTCACCCACACCACTGATTCAATGACTGGGTCACCCATTCTCACCCACACCACTGATTCAATGACTGGGTCACCCATTCTCACCCACACCACTGATTCAATGACTGGGTCACCCATTCTCACCCACACCACTGATTCAATGACTGGGTCACCCATTCTCACCCACACCACTGATTCAATGACTGGGTCACCCATTCTCACCCACACCACTGATTCAATGACTGGGTCACCCATTCTCACCCACACCAATGTACTGACCACTGATTAAATGACTGGGTCACCCATTCTCACCCACACCAATGTACTGACCACTGATTCAATGACTGGGTCACCCATTCTCACCCACACCAATGTACTGACCACTGATTAAATGACTGGGTCACCCATTCTCACCCACACCAATGTACTGACCCACTGATTCCCGGACTGGGTCACCCATTCTCACCCACACCAATGTACTGACCACTGATTCAATGACTGGGTCACCCATTCTCACCCACACCAATGTACTGACCACTGATTAAATGACTGGGTCACCCATTCTCACCCACACCAATGTACTGACCACTGATTCAATGACTGGGTCACCCATTCTCACCCACACCACTGATTAAATGACTGGGTCACCCATTCTCAACCACACCAATGTACTGACCACTGATTCAATGACTGGGTCACCCATTCTCACCCACACCACTGATTCAATGACTGGGTCACCCATTCTCACCCACACCAATGTACTGACCACTGATTAAATGACTGGGTCACCCATTCTCACCCACACCAATGTACTGACCACTGATTCAATGACTGGGTCACCCATTCTCACCCACACCAATGTACTGACCACTGATTAAATGACTGGGTCACCCATTCTCACCCACACCAATGTACTGACCCACTGATTCCCGGACTGGGTCACCCATTCTCACCCACACCAATGTACTGACCACTGATTCAATGACTGGGTCACCCATTCTCACCCACACCACTGATTAAATGACTGGGTCACCCATTCTCACCCACACCAATGTACTGACCACTGATTAAATGACTGGGTCACCCATTCTCACCCACACCACTGATTCAATGACTGGGTCACCCATTCTCACCCACACCAATGTACTGACCACTGATTAAATGACTGGGTCACCCATTCTCACCCACACCAATGTACTGACCACTGATTCAATGACTGGGTCACCCATTCTCACCCACACCAATGTACTGACCACTGATTAAATGACTGGGTCACCCATTCTCACCCACACCAATGTACTGACCCACTGATTCCCGGACTGGGTCACCCATTCTCACCCACACCAATGTACTGACCACTGATTCAATGACTGGGTCACCCATTCTCACCCACACCAATGTACTGACCACTGATTAAATGACTGGGTCACCATCCCAAAGAAGACAGATATTTACATGGTCAGAAACAGAAGGTTTCATGGTCAAAAGAGGAGGACCAGTATTTAAAGAGCCATAATATATATGTACATAGTAGATGGTATAGAGTACAGTATATACAGTGGGGAGAGCAAGTATTTGACACACACTCCATAATATATATATATATTCTCTGCTCAAAATAAATAAAGGGAACACTAAAATAACACATCCTAGATCTGAATGAATGAAATATTCTTATGAAATACTTTTTTCTTTACATAGTTGAATGTGCTGACAACAAAATCACACATAAATTATCAATGGAAATGAAATGTATCAAACCATGGAGGTCTGGATTTGGAGTCACACTCAAAATTAAAGTGGAAAACCACACTACAGGCTGATCCAACTTTGATGTAATGTCCTTAAAACAAGTCCAAATGAGGCTCAGTAGTGTGTGTGGCCTCCACGTGCCTGTATGACCTCCCTACAACGCCTGGGCATGCTCCTGATGAGGTGGCGGATGGTCTCCTGAGGGATCTCCTCCCAGACCTGGACTAAAGCATCCACCAACTCCTGGACAGTCTGTTGGTGGATGGAGCGAGACATGATGTCCAAGATGTGCTCAATTGGATTCAGGTCTGGGGAACGGGCGGGCCAGTCCATAGCATCAATTCCCTTCCTCTTGCAGAAACTGCTGACACACTCCAGCCACATGAGGTCTAGCATTGTCTTGCATTAGGAGGAACCCAGGGCCAACCGCACCAGCATATGGTCTCACAAGGGGTCTGAGGATCTCATCTCGGTACCTAATGGCAGTCAGGCTACCTCTGGCGAGCACATGGAGGGCTGGGCAGCCCCCCAAAGAAATGCCACCCCACACCATGACTGACCCACCGCCAAACCGGTCATGCTGGAGGATGTTGCAGGCAGCAGAACGTTCTCCACGGCGTCTCCAGACTCTGTCACGTCTGTCACATGTGCTCAGTGTGAACCTGCTTTCATCTGTGAAGAGCACAGGGCGACAGTGGTGAATTTGCCAATCTTGGTGTTCTCTGGCAAATGCCAAACGTCCTGCACGGTGTTGGGCTGTAAGCACAACCCCCACCTGTGGACGTCGGGCCCTCATACTACCCTCATGGAGTCTGTTTCTGACCGTTTGAGCAGACACATGCACATTTGTGGCCTGCTGGAGGTCAATTTGCAGGGCTCTGGCAGTGCTCCTCCTTGCACAAAGGCAGAGGTAGCGGTCCTGCTGCTGGGTTGTTGCCCTCCTACGGCCTCCTCCACATCTCCTGATGTACTGGCCTGTCTCCTGGTAGCACCTCCATGCTCTGGACACCACGCTGACAGACACAGCAAACCTTCTTCCCACAGCTCGCATTGATGTGCCATCCTGGATGAGCTGCACTACCTGAGCCCCTGGGTTGTAGACTCCGTCTCATGCTACCACTAGAGTGAAAGCACCGCCAGCATTCAAAAGTGACCAAAACATCAGCCAGGAAGCATAGGAACTGAGAAGTGGTCTGTGGTCACCACCTGCAGAACCACTCCTTTATTGGGGGATGTCTTGCTAATTGCCTATAATTTCCACCTGTTGTCTATTCCATTTGCACAACAGCATGTGAAATGTATTGTCAATCAGTGTTGTTTCCTAAGTGGACAGTTTGATTTCACAGAAGTGTGATTGACTTGGAGTTACATTGTGTTGTTTAAGTGTTCCCTTTATTTCTTTGAGCAGTGTATATACACACACACACACATCACTGGTTGAGTCTCAAAACAGCGCCCCCTGGCAGTCATCTAGTATATATATGTATATATATATATATATACACACACACAGTGAGGCAAAAAAAGTATTTAGTCGGCCACCAATTGTGCAAGTTCTCCCACTTAAGAAGATGAGAGAGGCCTGTAATTTTCATCATAGGTACACTTCAACTATGACAGACAAAATGAGAAGGAAAAAACAAACAGAAAAAATCACAGTGTAGGATTTTTAATGAGTTTATTAGCAAATGATGTAACCCTTGGATTCTGCTGAGTCAATGTCTCATGAGACGGTTGAGGGAAAAGAAGTGAATTATTTGAGTCAACCCCCGTTGGCTTGGCAACCCCCGTTGGCTTGGCAACCTTGGCAACCCCCGTTGGCTTGGCAACCCCCGTTGGCTTGGCAACCCCCGTTGGCTTGGCAGCTTGCAGTTCTCAGGAGATGTTGACTTCCCACAACGCTAAACATCTTAAGTATTCGTTTCCCAGGGTGCCCAGGGGCATTCCACACAGCCGCGTGTCAAGCATCCACAGGGGGTCAACTTTGACCTTTTAATAGTTGCTTGGTTGGTAGATTGTCATAAAAATATGTTATGTTCTTTTATCTAAACATTAATCCTTTAAAATGTTGAAAACTACCTGCAATGTAACAACACGTTGAGATTTAAAACGGCAAAACCCTTTCGCACCTCTGCACTTTGTATACCAGGGTTGGCTGGCCTTCTCTAGTCACTCGTAGGCTCAGGCACGGGAATACTTTTATTTACAAAGCCATTTTGGGTTTACTACCTTTTTATTTGGGCATTTTTATGGTTCAGAAATGTGGTGGGTACTCTCTTCGTTCGCTGGACTTTATCCTGCTAACTGTTCCAAATGTCCCGAACTGAATTTGGTAAAAGGGCTTTTATGTCCTCTGCACCATCGTCTTGGAACGCCTTACAAAATACTTTTAAACTGGAAGAACTTGTCCCGATTGGTGTTTTTAAATCACTGATGAAGGATTTTGAGGCCGATTCCCTGACCTGTCAATGTTTTTAATTTGCTGTTTTATACTCTTGTGAATTCTATGGTTTTTACCAGATTACTTGTAGTATTTCATGTTGTCTGTCTAGTGTTTTTGTAATGACTTGGTGCTGCCTATCTTGGCCAGGACGCTCTTGAAAAAGAGATGTTAATCTCAGCGAGCCCTTCCTGGTTAAGTAAAAAGGTCAAAAATAAATAAATCCCTTTGAATTATATTTAAAAGGAAAAGACTGAAATGAGTCATTCTTCAAATATCAGTTTTAATGTATGAACCTGAGCAGTTATTTCCCTAATCTGGGACTGATAGAACAACTGTTAATTCAATTATTTATTCATAACAATTATTGTTACAACTTCAAATTGTAAAAATTGTGAAGCATATGTAAAATGACCAGCCAAATAAATGCAGATATATTTACCCATCCCATAATAACAAGCCTGAAATGCAGTTATATTTACCCATCCCATAGTAACTAGCCTGAAATGCAGTTATATCTACCCATCCCATAGTAACTAGCCTGAAATGCAGTTATATCTACCCATCCCATAGTAACTAGCCTGAAATGCAGTTATATCTACCCATCCCATAGTAACAAGCCTGAAATGCAGTTATATTTACCCATCCCATAGTAACAAGCCTGAAATGCAGTTACCCATCCCATAATAACAATCCTGAAATGCAGTTATATCTACCCATCCCATAATAACAAGCCTGAAATGCAGTTACCCATCCCATAGTAACAAGCCTGAAATGCAGTTACCCATCCCATAGTAACAAGCCTGAAATGCAGTTACCCATCCCATAGTAACAAGCCTGAAATGCAGTTACCCATCCCATAGTAACAAGCCTGAAATGCAGTTACCCATCCCATAGTAACAAGCCTGAAATGCAGTTACCCATCCCATAGTAACAAGCCTGAAATGCAGTTACCCATCCCATAGTAACAAGCCTGAAATGCAGTTACCCATCCCATAATAACAAGCCTGAAATGCAGTTACCCATCTCATAGTAACAAGCCTGAAATGCAGTTACCCATCCCATAGTAACAAGCCTGAAATGCAGTTACCCATCCCATAGTAACAAGCCTGAAATGCAGTTACCCATCTCATAGTAACAAGCCTGAAATGCAGTTACCCATCCCATAGTAACAAGCCTGAAATGCAGTTACCCATCCCATAATAACAAGCCTGAAATGCAGTTACCCATCCCATAGTAACAAGCCTGAAATGCTAGAAACAAGCATTTCACTGCACCTGCAATAACAAAATTTGTGTACCAATAAATGTTGATTTATATTTGACGTAAACACACCTAGGAGTGGAACCTGATTGGACTGGCTCTAAGTAGGCAGAGCAGCCTTGGATTTTCTCCTCGGTCGATTGGCCAAAGCTGCTGTCTGTCCACCTGGTCCAGAGAAGCCCCACCCCCTTATCCAGGACCAACACTCAGCTGTTTGTCCCTCTCCAGTTCAGACTATGGTAGTGAAAAGAGGAATATGCATCGAGAGAGAGAGAGAGAAAGGTGTTCACGTTGACCCTCCATCACACCTACGGCGTTCACATCCCCTGCCCAAACGCGGGATGTGTTTATGCCTTCTTTAAGAAGTCAACAGCGTTAGGGTGCAGTGAGAGCCGGTTAACCCTCCAACTCTTCATCTCTGGGTGGCACGCTGGCTGTAGACTCGGTGGTCAGGCTGGAGGAGCCCAGGAGGGAGGTGGTGACCTCCTGGGAGAAACAGTACTCCTCCTGGTCTGGCTGGGGCCTGGTTCTGTGACTCACCACCACACTGGAATAGAGGAGGTGGAAACAGAGATTAGAGATCAAAGGGAAACAATTCCAACTGTGGAGAAATGGAGTTATTTTCCCACTGGCGCTGTGAGCCACTAGGTGTGTGTGTGTGTGTGTAGCTACACTATAGAGAAGCTGTGAAGTTAGAGCCACTAGGTGTGTGTGTGTGTGTGTGTGTGTGTAGCTACACTATAGAGAAGCTGTGAAGTTAGAGCCACTAGGTGTGTGTGTGTGTGTGTGTGTGTGTGTGTACCTACACTATAGAGAAGCTGTGAAGTTAGAGCCACTAGGTGTGTGTGTGTGTGTGTGTAGCTACACTATAGAGAAGCTGTGAAGTTAGAGCCACTAGGTGTGTGTGTGTGTGTGTGTGTGTGTGTGTGTGTGTGTGTGTGTAGCTACACTATAGAGAAGCTGTGAAGTTAGAGCCACTAGGTGTGTGTGTGTGTGTGTGTGTGTGTGTAGCTACACTATAGAGAAGCTGTGAAGTTAGAGCCACTAGGTGTGTGTCCACTCACCTCGATCTGCTTGGCTCCTGCCTGGGGTGATCAGACCTGGGGTCGTAGGTCGACTTGGACCACTAGAAAATAGATCATAAGGAATAAAGGTTTTGAAGTGTCTGTCCGTCTAGGAGATATAAGCTATGGAAATATATATATATATATACACAGTGGGGCAAAAAAAGTATTTAGTCAGCCACCAATTGTGCAAGTTCTCCCACTTAAAAAGATGAGAGAGGCCTGTAAATTTTCAGAAAAATCCAGAAAATCACATTGTAGGATTTTTAATGAATTTATTTGCAAATTATGGTGAAAATAAGTATTCGGTCAATAACAAAAGTTTATCTCAATACTTTGTTATATACCCTTTGTTGGCAATGACAGAGGTCAAACGTTTTCTGTAAGTCTTCACAAGGTTTTCACACACTGTTGCTGGTATTTTGGCCCATTCCTCCATGCAGATCTCCTCTAGAGCAGTGATGTTTTGGGGCTGTTGCTGGGCAACACGGACTTTCAATTCCCTCCAAAGACTTTCTATGGGGCAGAGATCTGGAGACTGGCTAGGCCACTACAGGACCTTGAAATGCTTCTTACGAAGCCACTCCTTCGTTGCCCGTGCGGTGTGTTTGGGATCATTGTCATGCTGAAAGACCCAGCCACGTTTCATCTTCAATGCCCTTGCTGATGGAAGGAGGTTTTCACTCAAAATCTCACGATACATGGCCCCATTCATTCTTTCCTTTACACAGATCAACAGCCCCAAAGTATGATGTTTCCACCCCCATGCTTCACAGTAGGTCTGGTGTTCTTTGGATGCAACTCAGCATTCTTTGTCCTCCAAACACGACGAGTTGAGTTTTTACCAAAAAGTTATATTTTGGTTTCATCTGACCATATGACATTCTCCCAATCTTCTTCTGGATCATCCAAATGCTCTCTAGCAAACTTCAGACGGGCCTGGACATGTACTGGCTTAAGCAGGGGGACACGTCTGGTACTGCAGGATTTGAGTCCCTGGCGGCTTAGTGTGTTACTGATGTTAGGCTTTGCTACTTTGGTCCCAGCTCTCTGCAGGTCATTCACTAGGTCCCCCCGTGTGGTTCTGGGATTTTTGCTCACCGTTCTTGTGATTATTTTGACCCCACGGGGTGAGGTCTTGCGTGGAGCCCCAGATCGAGGGAGATTATCAGTGGTCTTGTATGTCTTCCATTTCCTAATAATTGCTCCCACAGTTCATTTCTTCAAACCAAGCTGCTTACCTTACCTACAGATCTCTAGGTGGATTGAAACGCAGCCCATGGGGAAATAACAGAGATCTCTAGGTGGATTGAAACGCAGCCCATGGGGAAATAACAGAGATCTCTAGGTGGATTGAAACGCAGCCCATGGGGAAATAACAGATACCTCTAGGTGGATTGAAACGCAGCCCATGGGGAAATAACAGAGATCTCTAGGTGGATTGAAACGCAGCCCATGGGGAAATAACAGAGATCTCTAGGTGGATTGAAACGCAGCCCATGGGGAAATAACATCTCTAGGTGGATTGAAACGCAGCCCATGGGGAAATAACAGATCTCTAGGTGGATTGAAACGCAGCCCATGGGGAAATAACATCTCTAGGTGGATTGAAACGCAGCCCATGGGGAAATAACAGAGATCTCTAGGTGGATTGAAACGCAGCCCATGGGGAAATAACAGAGATCTCTAGGTGGATTGAAACGCAGCCCATGGGGAAATAACATCTCTAGGTGGATTGAAACGCAGCCCATGGGGAAATAACATCTCTAGGTGGATTGAAACGCAGCCCATGGGGAAATAACAGATCTCTAGGTGGATTGAAACGCAGCCCATGGGGAAATAACAGATCTCTAGGTGGATTGAAACGCAGCCCATGGGGAAATAACAGATCTCTAGGTGGATTGAAACGCAGCCCATGGGGAAATAACAGAGATCTCTAGGTGGATTGAAACGCAGCCCATGGGGAAATAACAGAGATCTCTAGGTGGATTGAAACGCAGCCCATGGGGAAATAACAGATCTCTAGGTGGATTGAAACGCAGCCCATGGGGAAATAACAGAGACCTCTAGGTGGATTGAAACGCAGCCCATGGGGAAATAACAGAGATCTCTAGGTGGATTGAAACGCAGCCCATGGGGAAATAACAGAGACCTCTAGGTGGATTGAAACGCAGCCCATGGGGAAATAACAGAGATCTCTAGGTGGATTGAAACGCAGCCCATGGGGAAATAACAGAGACCTCTAGGTGGATTGAAACGCAGCCCATGGGGAAATAACAGAGATCTCTAGGTGGATTGAAACGCAGCCCATGGGGAAATAACAGAGATCTCTAGGTGGATTGAAACGCAGCCCATGGGGAAATAACAGAGATCTCTAGGTGGATTGAAACGCAGCCCATGGGGAAATAACAGAGATCTCTAGGTGGATTGAAACGCAGCCCATGGGGAAATAACAGAGATCTCTAGGTGGATTGAAACGCAGCCCATGGGGAAATAACAGACACCTCTAGGTAGATTGAAACGCAGCCCATGGGGAAATAACAGATACCTCTAGGTGGATTGAAACGCAGCCCATGGGGAAATAACAGAGATCTCTAGGTGGATTGAAACGCAGCCCATGGGGAAATAACACCTCTAGGTGGATTGAAACGCAGCCCATGGGGAAATAACAGAGATCTCTAGGTGGATTGAAACACAGCCAATGGGGAAATAACAGATACCTCTAGGTGGATTGAAACGCAGCCCATGGGGAAATAACAGAGATCTCTAGGTGGATTGAAACGCAGCCCATGGGGAAATAACAGAGATCTCTAGGTGGATTGAAACGCAGCCCATGGGGAAATAACAGAGATCTCTAAGTGGATTGAAACGCAGCCCATGGGGAAATAACAGATACCTCTAGGTGGATTGAAACGCAGCCCATGGGGAAATAACAGATATCTCTAGGTGGATTGAAACGCAGCCCATGGGGAAATAACAGATATCTCTAGGTGGATTGAAACGCAGCCCATGGGGAAATAACAGATATCTCTAGGTGGATTGAAACGCAGCCCATGGGGAAATAACAGAGATCTCTAGGTGGATTGAAACGCAGCCCATGGGGAAATAACAGACATCTCTAGGTGGATTGAAACGCAGCCCATGGGGAAATAACATCTCTAGGTGGATTGAAACGCAGCCCATGGGGAAATAACATCTCTAGGTGGATTGAAACGCAGCCCATGGGGAAATAACATCTCTAGGTGGATTGAAACGCAGCCCATGGGGAAATAACATCTCTAGGTGGATTGAAACGCAGCCCATGGGGAAATAACATCTCTAGGTGGATTGAAACGCAGCCCATGGGGAAATAACAGAGACCTCTAGGTGGATTGAAACGCAGCCCATGGGGAAATAACATCTCTAGGTGGATTGAAACGCAGCCCATGGGGAAATAACATCTCTAGGTTAAATTTACAGATTTAGATTTTATTACTATGTTACTTAGATAGACTCTTAAGGCTTGCCTTCAACCCGCGACGGATTGAATCGTGGCCTCAGAATGACTGTGTGTAAATGTCATCCACATATAGACACCTAGCTAAACAGCCAGAGACAACACTCACTAGATGTGCAGGGTCGGTGGTTCCTAGATGGACTCCTCTCTGACACAGACTCCTCAGCACACAGACTCCTACAAACAAACAAGACAATGGTAATGAGTAGTGGGCCCCCCCCTAGTGGCTGCATATGGAAGTGCATTAAGCATTCAGCCATACTGTCAACTTGCTTTAGACCAGTTCACATCCTAAATGGAACCTATTCCCTCTATAATGCACTGGCCTTGACCAGAAACCTATGGCCCTCTATAGTGCACTGGCCTTGACCAGAAACCTATTCCTTCTATAGTGCACTGGCCTTGACCAGAAACCTATTCCCTCTATAGTGCACTGGCCTTGACCAGAAACCTATTCCCTCTATAGTGCACTGGCCTTGACCAGAAACCTATTCCCCCTATAGTGCACTGGCCTTGACCAGAAACCTATTCCCCCTATAGTGCACTGGCCTTGACCAGAAACCTATTCCCTCTATAGTGCACTGCCCTTGACCAGAAACCTATGGCCCTCTATAGTGCACTGGCCTTGACCAGAAACCTATTCCCCCTATAGTGCACTGGCCTTGACCAGAAACCTATGCCCTCTATAGTGCACTGCCCTTGACCAGAAACCTATGGCCCTCTATAGTGCACTGGCCTTGACCAGGAACCTATTCCCTCTATAGTGCACTGGCCTTGACCAGAAACCTATTCCCTCTATAGTGCACTGGCCTTGACCAGAAACCTATTCCCCCTATAGTGCACTGGCCTTGACCAGAAACCTATTCCCTCTATAGTGCACTGGCCTTGACCAGAAACCTATTCCCTCTATAGTGCACTGGCCTTGACCAGGAACCTATTCCCTCTATAGTGCACTGGCCTTGACCAGAAACCTATTCCCTCTATAGTGCACTGGCCTTGACCAGGAACCTATTCCCTCTATAGTGCACTGGCCTTGACCAGGAACCTATTCCCTCTATAGTGCACTGGCCTTGACCAGAAACCTATTCCCTCTATAGTGCACTGGCCTTGACCAGAAACCTACTCCCTCTATAGTGCACTGGCCTTGACCAGAAACCTATGGCCCTCTATAGTGCACTGGCCTTGACCAGAAACCTATGGCCCTCTATAGTGCACTGGCCTTGACCAGAAACCTATTCCCTCTATAGTGCACTGGCCTTGACCAGAAACCTATGGCCCTCTATAGTGCACTGGCCTTGACCAGGAACCTATTCCCTCTATAGTGCACTGCCCTTGACCAGAAACCTATGGCCCTCTATAGTGCACTGGCCTTGACCAGAAACCTATTCCCTCTATAGTGCACTGGCCTTGACCAGGAACATATTCCCTCTATAGTGCACTGGCCTTGACCAGGAACCTATTCCCTCTATAGTGCACTGGCCTTGACCAGAAACCTATTCCCTCTATAGTGCACTGGCCTTGACCAGAAACCTATTCCCTCTATAGTGCACTGCCCTTGACCAGAAACCTATTCCCTCTATAGTGCACTGCCCTTGACCAGAAACCTATGGCCCTCTATAGTGCACTGGCCTTGACCAGAAACCTATTCCCTCTATAGTGCACTGGCCTTGACCAGAAACCTATTCCCTCTATAGTGCACTGCCCTTGACCAGAAACCTATGGCCCTCCTCTAAAGTAGTGCAGAGGAAAATGGGTGTCATTTAAGACATAGAAAGTACCATCGCTCTTGTACAGACAGACAGACGACCGAGGGACAGACAGAGACCGAGGGACAGAGAAACAGACAGAGAAACAGACAGAGAAACAGAGAGAAACAGAGACACAGAGAAACAGAGGCACAGAGAGAAACAGAGAAACAGAGAGAAACAGAGAAACAGAGAAACAGAGAAACAGAGACACAGAGAAACAGAGAAACAGAGACACAGAGACACAGAGACACAGAGACACAGAGAAACAGAGAAACAGAGAGAGAAACAGACAGAGAAACAGACAGAGAAACAGAGAGAGAAACAGACAGAGAAACAGAGAAACAGACAGAGAAACAGAGAGAGAAACAGAGAAAAACAGACAGAGAAACAGAAACAGAGAAAACAGACAGAGAAACAGAGAGAGAAACAGAGAAACAGACAGAGAAACAGACAGAGAAACAGACAGAGAAACAGACAGAGAAACAGACAGAGAAACAGACAGAGAAACAGACAGAGAAACAGACAGAGAAACAGACAGAGAAACAGAGAGAGAAACAGAGAGAGAAACAGAGAAACAGAGAAACAGAGAGAGAAAGAGAAACAGAGAGAGAAAGAGAAACAGAGAGAGAAACAGAAACAGAGAGAGAAACAGAGAGAGAAACAGAGAGAGAAACAGAGAGAGAAACAGAGAAACAGAGAAAAGAGAAACAGAAACAGAGAAAGAGAAACAGAGAGAAAACAGAAACAGAGAGAGAAACAGAGAGAGAAACAGAGAGAGAAACAGAGAGAGAAACAGAGAGAGAAACAGACAGAGAAACAGACAGAGAAACAGACAGAGAAACAGACAGAGAAACAGACAGAGAAACAGACAGAGAAACAGACAGAGAAACAGACAGAGAAACAGAGAGAGAAACAGAGAGAGAAACAGAGAAAACAGACAGAGAAACAGACAGAGAAACAGACAGAGAAACAGACAGAGAAACAGACAGAGAAACAGACAGAGAAACAGACAGAGAAACAGACAGAGAAACAGACAGAGAAACAGACAGAGAAACAGACAGAGAAACAGACAGAGAAACAGACAGAGAAACAGACAGAGAAACAGACAGAGAAACAGACAGAGAAACAGACAGAGAAACAGACAGAAAACAGAGAAACAGACAGAGAAACAGACAGAGAAACAGAGAAACAGACAGAGAAACAGACAGAGAAACAGACAGAGAAACAGAAACAGAGAGAAAACAGAGACAGAGAAACAGAAGAAAACAGACAGAGAAACAGACAGAAACAGAGAGAGAAACAGAAACAGAGAAACAGAAACAGAGAAACAGACAGAGAAACAGACAGAGAAACAGACAGAGAAACAGACAGAGAAACAGACAGAGAAACAGACAGAGAAACAGACAGAAACAGAGAAACAGACAGAGAAACAGACAGAGAAACAGAGAAACAGACAGAGAAACAGAGAGAGAAACAGAGAAACAGAGAGAAAACAGAAACAGAGAGAGAAACAGAGAAACAGACAGAAACAGACAGAGAAACAGAGAGAGAAACAGACAGAGAAACAGACAGAGAAACAGACAGAGAAACAGACAGAGAAACAGACAGAGAAACAGACAGAGAAACAGACAGAGAAACAGACAGAGAAACAGAGAAACAGAGAGAGAAACAGAGAAACAGAGAGAGAAACAGACAGAGAAACAGAGAAACAGAGAGAAACAGACAGAGAAACAGAGAGAGAAACAGAGAAACAGAGAAACAGACAGAGAAACAGAGAAACAGAGAGAGAAACAGAGAAACAGAGAGAAACAGAAACAGAGAAACAGAGAAACAGAGAGAGAAACAGAAACAGAGAGAGAAACAGAGAAACAGAGAGAGAAACAGACAGAAAACAGACAGAGAAACAGAGAAACAGACAGAAACAGACAGAGAAACAGACAGAAACAGACAGAGAAACAGAAACAGAGAAACAGAAACAGAGAAAACAGACAGAGAAACAGAAACAGAGAAAAACAGAGAGAGAAACAGAGAAACAGACAGAGAAACAGACAGAGAAACAGAGAAACAGAGAAACAGAGAGAGAAACAGACAAGAAACAGAGAGAGAAACAGACAGAAAACAGAGAAACAGAGAGAGAAACAGAGAAACAGAGAAACAGACAGAGAAACAGAGAAACAGAGAGAGAAACAGAGAAACAGACAGAGAAACAGAGAAACACAGACAGAAACAGACAGAGAAACAGAGAAACACAGACAAGAGACCTACCTTCTCTCCTGTTATGTCCGTGCCGTCTCCCACTGGTTGAGCAGGATGTTGAGGTAGCGTGGTTGTTTGAAGAAGCGCAGGTATCGTGAGGAGCAGTGTGAGGGAAACACTCGTTCAAACTCTCCCTTCCTGCTCAGCTCGTCCTCAGTCTCAGCCAGGACTCGTACGTCCTCTGGAGTCAGAACGTCCAGGACGGAGGACAAGAAGTCCTACAGAGACAGAGGGGTTGGTTATACTTTATACTACAGATTGATTTCACAGGCAGGTACATCAATATGGTGTTATAAAGCTGATGTGTCTCACTCCCATCCTAACTGTACAATACGGAGGTTCTGACTGAGAAAGAAACAGTGGGACGACCCTCCCAAGATGGACTCTTCAGAGATGGACTCTTCAGAGATGGAGATGACGCCAGAGTTAACAAATTGTGACGTTTCATCACTGACCTTGAACCGTTTCGACGAAAAGATTTTAAACTCATCAATGTGGATAATAATGTAGCTAGTTTGACCATATTGTCAACGTTAAGCAAACTAATTCACTTTATTTTTTAGCAATGTTAGCTAGCTCATCTATCTAGCTAAAACCTTACTGGTTGGAGAATTATTCAGACTTTAAAAGCACTTGAGGCCTCCCGAGTGTCGCAACGGTCTAAGGCACTGCATCGCAGTGTGCTAGCTGTGTCACGAGAGATTCTGGGTTCGAGTCCAGGCTCTGTCACAGCCAGACCCGTAGACCCATGAGACGGCGCACAATTAGCCCAGCATCGTCCCGGTTAGGGTTTGGCCCAGCGTCATCAGGGTTAGGGGAGGGTTTGGCCCAGCATCGTCCCGGTTAGGGGAGGGTTTTGCCCAGCATCGTCCCGGTTAGGGGAGGGTTTGACCCAGCATCGTCCCGGTTAGGGGAGGGTTTGGCCCAGCATCGTCCCGGTTAGGGGAGGGTTTGGCCCAGCATCGTCCCGGTTAGGGGAGGGTTTGGCCCAGCATCGTCCCGGTTAGGGGAGGGTTTGGCCCAGCATCGTCCCGGTTAGGGGAGGGTTTGGTCGGCAGGGATGTTCTTCTCCCATCGCGTTCTAGCGACTCCTGGGCGCAGGGCACGCTGACACGGTCGCCAGGGGTACGGTGTTTCCTCCGACACATTGGTGCGACTGGCTTCCGGGGTTAAGAGGGCATTGTGTCAAGAAGCAGTGCGGCTTGGCTGGATTGTGTTTCAGAGGACGCACGGCTCTCAACCTTCGCCTCCCGAGTCCGTACGGGAGTTTCAGCGATGGGCCAAGACTAAATACCAACTGGATATCACGAAATTGGGAAGAAAAATTGTATAAAAATAATAATAATAAAAACAAATCGGGATTTGAACACAATCATGGCGGGACTTACGACTTCCTGTCTGGGAAACTTCCCAGTAGTTCCTTGGCTCTTCAGACGGCTGCATGACTGTACCTGATCTGCGAAGCGCTGGCTCAGGTAGAAGGCCCGCTTGACTTTCTCATCAGTTGAAATCTCAGGTCTGGATCTCTCCCGTGTCCCTCCACACAGACTACACAGCAGAATTTAACCCGTTATGACCGATACATACAGCAACAAGGCATCAATGAACAACTCTGAAATGACTTTTGTTCACGGATGACGTTGATTTGAGCCCAGAGTGTGAAAGAGACAGACCCTGCCGGCCCCAATTCACTCCTTCGCCCTCAAACCCTTCAATGTTTGTACGTGTCTGTCAATCATTAAATACCAATCCAGAAATTACACTGTCTATACCAATCCAGACCCTTCAGAAAAGCTTCAATTACACTTATAGACCATGTCTATACCAATCCAGACCCTTCAGATTCAGAATTACACTGTCTATACCAATCCAGACCCTTCAGATTACACTGTCTAATCCAGACCATTCAGATTACACTGTCTAATCCAGACCATTCAGATTACACTGTCTATACCAATCCAGACCCTTCAGATTACACTGTCTATACCAATCCAGACCCTTCAGATTACACTGTCTATACCAATCCAGACCCTTCAGATTACACTGTCTATACCAATCCAGTCTATACCAATCCAGACCATTCAGAATTACACTGTTTATACCAATCCAGACCATTCAGATTACACTGTCTAATCCAGACCATTCAGATTACACTGTCTATACCAATCCAGACCCTTCCAGATTACACTGTCTATACCAATCCAGACCCTTCAGATTAGATTACACTGTCTATACCAATCCAGACCCTTCAGATTACACTGTCTAATCCAGACCCTTCAGATTACACTGTCTATACCAATCCAGACCCTTCAGATTACACTGTCTATACCAATCCAGACCCTTCAGATTATACTGTCTATACCAATCCAGACCCTTCAGATTACACTGTCTATACCAATCCAGACCCTTCAGATTACACTGTCTAATTCAGACCATTCAGATTACACTGTCTATACCAATCCAGACCCTTCAGATTACACTGTCTAATCCAGACCCTTCAGATTACACTGTCTAATCCAGACCATTCAGATTACACTGTCTATACCAATCCAGACCCTTCAGATTACACTGTCTAATCCAGACCCTTCAGATTACACTGTCTAATCCAGACCATTCAGATTACACTGTCTAATCCAGACCATTCAGATTACACTGTCTAATCCAGACCATTCAGATTACACTGTCTAATCCAGACCATTCAGATTACACTGTCTAATCCAGACCCTTCAGATTACACTGTCTAATCCAGACCATTCAGATTACACTGTCTATACCAATCCAGACCCTTCAGATTACACTGTCTAATCCAGACCATTCAGATTACACTGTCTAATCCAGACCATTCAGATTACACTGTCTAATCCAGACCATTCAGATTACACTGTCTATACCAATCCAGACCCTTCAGATTTGACATTGAAGGTTTAGGACATTGAAGGTTTAGCTAAATGGAACCGGCTTTGGTCTCCGTCTCTCTGAGGACTTTAGTCCAGTGTTTATTAGGGGTCCTAACACTACACACCTGGGGTGGAATCATTATCCAAAACGCAAACCGTTTGCTCCAAACAGAAAACGTTTCACAACGCAATCGGTTTTCTCCAAACGTTGTGCAACAAAAACTACAGTTTCTATTTGACAAATTCAGTTTCCGTTTGAAGAAAAGCAAACAGATTCCACTAATCAATGGTTTTGACGATGGGTTCATTAGTGTTGCCAGGTGAAAGGTGTCAACATTGAGGTCCCCAGGACCATCAATAAGGAAACACTGTGTAAAAGATATGATGGAAGCCAGCACCCTCTCTCCATACCTGCTGGCAGAGCTGCTGGCGGAGGGAAGCACCTCTTCTCTCTGAGGCAGAAGGAACCCCGCCAGGTTCAACACATCTCTGATCATCTGGCCCTTAATGGCCACGTCCAGAGCGGTGCCGGAGTGGAGGCTGTTAGGAGAGAGGAAGGAAGACAGTACTGGCACCGTCGGTGAGAGGCACCGGCCAGGACTATAAATAGTGCTAGTACTTGGGTTGCAAAAATTCCCAAAACGACCTCAGGTTTTTCAGATATACTGTTGGAGGGTTTCTGGATTCAGCAGGAAATAGAATACCTGGTTCAGCAAACATGCGTCTTCTCCAACCCACCCTTAGACAGAGAACACCTGTCTTCTCCAACCCACCCTTAGATAGAGAACACCAGTCTTCTCTAACCCCACCCTCAGATAGAGAACACCAGTCTTCTCCAACCCACCCTTAGACAGAGAACACCAGTCTTCTTAGACAGAGAACAACCCACCCTTAGATAGAGAACACCTGTCTTCTCCAACCCACCTTAGACAGAGAACACCTGTCTTCTCCAACACCCCTTAGACAGAGAAAACCAGTCTTCTCCAACCCACCCTTAGATAGAGAACACCAGTCTTCTCCAAACCCACCCTTAGACAGAGAACACCAGTCTTCTCTAACCCACCCTTAGACAGAGAACACCAGTCTTCTCCAACCCCACCCTTAGATAGAGAACACCAGTCTTCTCAACCTACCCTTAGACAGAGAACACCAGTCTTCTCCAACCCCACCCTTACACAGAGAACACCAGTCTTCTGCTCTGTTCTCTAACCCACCCTTAGACAGAGAACACCAGTCTTCTCCAACCCCACCCTTAAACAGGAGAACACCAGTCTTCTCCAACCCACCCTTAGACAGAGAACACCAGTCTTCTCCAACCCACCCTTAGACAGAGAACACCAGTCTTCTCCAACCCACCCTTAGACAGAGAACACCAGTCTTCTCTAACCCACCCTTAGACAGAGAACACCAGTCTTCTGCTCTGTTCTCTAACCCACCCTTAGACAGAGAACACCAGTCTTCTCAACCCACCCTTAGATAGAGAACACCTGTCTTCTCCAACCCACCCTCAGACAGAGAACACCAGTCTTCTCCAACCCACCCTTAGACAGAGAACACCAGTCTTCTCCAACACCACCCTTAAACAGAGAACACCAGTCTTCTCCAACCCACCCTTAGACAGAGAACACCTGTCTTCTCCAACCCCATCCTTAGACAGAGAACACCTGTCTTCTCCAACCCACCCTTAGACAGAGAACACCAGTCTTCTCCAACCCACCATTAGACAGAGAACACCAGTCTTCTGCTCTGTTCTCTAACCCACCCTTACACAGAGAACACCTGTGTTCTCCAACCCACCCTTAGACAGAGAACACCAGTCTTCTCCAACCCACCCTTAGACAGAGAACACCAGTCTTCTCCAACCCACCCTTAGACAGAGAACACCTGTCTTCTCCAACCCCATCCTTAGACAGAGAACACCTGTCTTCTCCAACCCACCCTTAGACAGAGAACACCAGTCTTCTCCAACCCACCATTAGACAGAGAACACCAGTCTTCTGCTCTGTTCTCTAACCCACCCTTAGACAGAGAACACCTGTGTTCTCCAACCCACCCTTAGACAGAGAACACCTGTCTTCTCCAACCCACCCTTAGACAGAGAACACCAGTCTTCTCCAACCCACCCTTAGACAGAGAACACCAGTCTTCTCCAACCCACCCTTAGACAGAGAACACCAGTCTTCTCCAACCCACCCTTAGACAGAGAACACCTGTCTTCTCCAACCCCACCCTTAGACAGAGAACACCTGTCTTCTCCAACCCACCCTTAGACAGAGAACACCAGTCTTCTCAACCCACCCTTAGACAGAGAACACCAGTCTTCTCCAACCCCACCCTTAGACAGAAAACACCAGTCTTCTCCAACCCCACCCTTAGACAGAGAACACCTGTCTTCTCTAACCCACCCTTAGACAGAGAACACCTGTCTTCTCCAACCCCACCCTTAGACAGAGAACACCAGTCTTCTCCAACCCCACCCTTAGACAGAGAACACCAGTCTTCTGCTCTGTTATCCATGGATGGAGAACACCAGTCTTCTCCAACCCACCCAAGGACCCAGTCTTCTGCCTGTTATGGGACTGAATGTCTTTAGGATATAAACCCAGCAGCAATCCAGTTCCCAGATCAAATCCCCCTAATATTTTTTCAGGCACCTGGCTTGAGATTTGAACCAATTACCTTCCGGGTACAGGTCCAACTCCTTAGGCACCTTAGGCTACCTAGCAACAAGGAGGGACTCTTCCAACCAGGCAGAAACGTCTGGTCTGTACTGAAGGCTGTACTGTTTGTTACCTTGGTGAGATGTTGACCTCCAGAACCCAAGGCTTGAGGTTCTCATCCAGCATGATGTCAAAGCCAAACAGCTCGTGACAGCTGTAGGGGAACGCAGGTGAAGCTTGACCAGCGTGTTGACATACGGGTCAGACCTGAAACACAGAGACACAAAACATTAGAACACGTTATAAAGGCTCATGTGTGGCTCTAACAATCTATAGAGCGTTATAACTGCACGGAGAACAGGCCTGATACATAGAGAGAAACATTATAGAAGACATTATAAAGGCTCATATGCCCTATAACAAGCACCTGCATGTTTACCAAGACATGCAGAATTCATGACATAAACGCCCAGAGGAGAACACTGCCCCCTCTCATTAAAACCACGTCTATCAAAGCTGACCGCGGTACTGCAGGCATTGTTTGCAGAAGAACAGGATCCCCATTATAGTGAATGAGAAAATTGCAATATTTTGTGTAAAACTTTTTTTTTTGTGTGGGGGGGACAATCATGGTAGAAAAAATAAACCCCCTGCTGCAGACCCCCTGCCCAGACCCCCTGCTGGCAGAGCCCCTGTCCAGACCCCCTGCCCAGACCCCTGCCAGACCCCCCAGTCCAGACCCCCTGCTGCAGAGCCCCTGTCCAGACCCCCTGCTTGACAGACCCCCTTCCCAAACCCCCGTCCAGACCCCTTCCCAGACCCCCCGTCAGACCCCCTTCCCAGACCCCACGTTATAGACCCCCTACCCAGACCCCCTGCACGGGTCAGACCCCCTGCAGCAGACCCCCTGCAGACATACCCCCTTCCCAGACCCCCTGCACCATACCCATTTCCAGACCCCCAGAGGCAGCATACCCCCTTTCCAGACCCCCTGCAGCAGACCCCCTGTCCAGACCCCCTGTGAAGACCCCCTGCAGCATACCCCCTGTGGATAAAGTGAATGAAAATTGCAATATTTTGTGTAAAACCTTTTTTTGGGGCCAGACCCCCTGCTGCAGACCCCCTGTCCAGACCCCCTTCCCAGACCCCCTTCCCAGACCCCCTTCCCAGACCCCCTGCTGCAGACCCCCTTCCCAGACCCCCTGCTGCAGACCCCCTTCCCAGACCCCCTGTCCAGAGCCCCTGCTGCATACCCCTCCCAGACCCCCTGCCGCAGACCCCCTTCCCAACCCCCTGCAGCATACCCCCTGTCCAGACCCCCTGTCCAGACCCCCTGCTGCATACCCCCTTCCCAGACCCCCTGTCCAGACCCCCTGCTGCATACCCCCTTCCCAGACCCCCTGCAGCATACCCCCTGTCCAGACCCCCTGTCCAGACCCCCTGCTGCATACCGGAACGGCATTGATGTGAGATCACGTTTAGATTGCGTGAGATCACTTTGAGAACAAATTGTTTTTGGAAGAGCTGACAGGTGTATACAAATCGAGCACACAGCCATGCAGTCTCCATAGACAAACATTGTCAGTAGAATGGCCTTACTGAAGAGCTCGATGACTTTCAACGTGGCACTGTCATAGGATGAAACCTTTTCAACAAGTCAGTTTGTCAAATTCCTGCCCTGCTAGAGCTGCCCCGGTCAACTATAAGGGCTGTTATTGTGAAGTGGAAACGTCTGGGAGCAACAACGGCTCAGCCGCGAAGTGGTAGGCCACACAAGCTCACAGAACGGGACCGCGGAGTGCTGAAGCGCGTAAAAATCATCTGTCCTTGGTTTCAACACTCACCAACGAATTCCAAACATCAACTGTACATCAGGAGCTTCATGAAATGGGTTTCCATGGCCGAGCAGCTGCACACAAGCCTAAGATCACCATGCACAAAGCCAAGCGTTGGCTGGAGTGGTGTAAAGCTCGCCGCTAGACTCTGGAGCAGTGGAAACCTGTTCTCTGGAGTAGTGGAAACGTGTTCTCTGGAGCAGTGTTCTCTGGAGCAGTGGAAACCTGTTCTCTGGAGCAGTGTTCTCTGGAGCAGTGGAAACCTGTTCTCTGGAGCAGTGGAAACCTGTTCTCTGGAGCAGTGTTCTCTGGAGCAGTGGAAACCTGTTCTCTGGAGTAGTGTTCTCTGGAGCAGTAGAAACCTGTTCTCTGGAGCAGTGGAAACCTGTTCTCTGGAGCAGTGGAAACCTGTTCTCTGGAGCAGTGTTCTCTGGAGCAGTGGAAACCTGTTCTCTGGAGCAGTGGAAACCTGTTCTCTGGAGCAGTGGAAACCTGTTCTCTGGAGCAGTGTTCTCTGGAGCAGTGGAAACCTGTTCTCTGGAGTAGTGTTCTCTGGAGCAGTAGAAACCTGTTCTCTGGAGCAGTGGAAACCTGTTCTCTGGAGCAGTGTTCTCTGGAGCAGTGGAAACCTGTTCTCTGGAGCAGTGGAAACCTGTTCTCTGGAGCAGTGGAAACCTGTTCTCTGGAGCAGTGGAAACCTGTTCTCTGGAGCAGTGGAAACCTGTTCTCTGGAGCAGTGGAAACCTGTTCTCTGGGGCAGTGGAAACCTGTTCTCTGGAGCAGTGGAAACCTGTTCTCTGGAGCAGTGGAAACCTGTTCTCTGGAGTAGTGGAAACCTGTTCTCTGGAGCAGTGGAAACCTGTTCTCTGGAGCAGTGGAAACCTGTTCTCTGGAGCAGTGGAAACCTGTTCTCTGTGGAGGCTGTTATAGCAGCAATGTTCCAACATCTAGTGGAAAGCATTCCCAGAAGAGTGGAGGCTGTTATAGCAGCAATGTTCCAACATCTAGTGGAAAGCCTTCCCAGAAGAGTGGAGGCTGTTATAGCAGCAATGTTCCAACATCTAGTGGAAAGCCTTCACTGAAGAGTGGAGGCTGTTATAGCAGCAATGTTCCAACATCTAGTGGAAAGCCTTCCCAGAAGAGTGGAGGCTGTTATAGCAGAAATGTTCCAACATCTAGTGGAAAGCCTTCCCAGAAGAGTGGAGGCTGTTATAGCAGCAATGTTCCAACATCTAGTGGAAAGCCTTCCCAGAAGAGTGGAGGCTGTTATAGCAGAAATGTTCCAACATCTAGTGGAAAGCCTTCCCTGAAGAGTGGAGGCTGTTATAGCAGCAATGTTCCAACATCTAGTGGAAAGCCTTCCCAGAAGAGTGGAGGCTGTTATAGCAGAAATGTTCCAACATCTAGTGGAAAGCCTTCCCAGAAGAGTGGAGTCTGTTATAGCAGCAATGTTCCAACATCTAGTGGAAAGCCTTCCCAGAAGAGTGGAGTCTGTTATAGCAGCAATGTTCCAACATCTAGTGGAAAGCCTTCCCAGAAGAGTGGAGGCTGTTATAGCAGCAATGTTCCAACATCTAGTGGAAAGCCTTCCCAGAAGAGTGGAGGCTGTTATAGCAGCAAAGGGGGGGACCAACTCCATATTAATGCCCGTGATTTTATAATGAGATGTTGGACGAGCAGGTGCCCACATCCGGTTGGTCATACGTACATTTGTGTAGCTCAAACTTTGGAACAGACGACGGTCCGTCGTTCCGTTTACGTTGTAGCTGCCTTTACACAAAGACAGGGGGCAGCACTGAGCCTCCACCGTCACTTCCTGGAGTGGCTCAAACTGTCCCCACGAGACGCCATCTGGCTTCATTAAGCTTCAATGAGCTATTGAGTCTTGACTCTTCGTATTCATTACTTTACACTTGTGTGTATAAGGTAGTAGTTTTGGAATTGTTAGCTAGATTACTTGTTGGTTATTACTGCATTGTCGGAACTAAAAGAACTAGCATTTCGCTACACTCGCATTAACATCTGCTAACCATGTGTATGTGACAAATACATTTCATTTGATATACTGTTGTATTTAACTCCGACTTATACCATTGATATACTGTTGTATTTAACTCTGACTTACACCATAGATATACTGTTGTATTTAACTCAGACTTATACCATAGATATACTGTTGTATTTAACTCTGACTTACACCATTGATATACTGTTTTATTTAACTCTGACTTACACCATAGATATACTGCTGTATTTAACTCTGACTTACACCATAGATATACTGTTGTATTTAACTCTTGACTTACGCAATGATGGTTTTCATGACGATGTCCTTGATCTTCTCCCAGATCAGCGTGGTGTTGACTCCCTTACAACCCAGGTAGTGCCACAGCGCCTTCAGAGCCCTGCCACACACACACACACACACACACACACACACACACGTGAGTCCAATTATAGAATGAAAACCAAGTCATGTGCTACCGACATGCATGTACACTACCGTTCAAAAGTTTGGGGTCACTTCGAAATGTCCTCGTTTTTTGAAAGAGTGTGCAAAGCTGTCATCAAGGTAAGGGGTGGCTGTTTGAAGAATTTCTAATATGTATATTAGAAATTGTATATATATATTATTTTTGGTTACTACATGATTCCATATATGTGTTATTTCATAGTTTTGACGTCTTCACTATTATTCTACAACGTAGAAAATAGTCAAAATAAAGAAAAACCCTTGAATGAGTAGGTGTGTCCAAACGTTTGACTGGTAGTGTGTGTCTTATGTGCTACTGGCATGTTATGTTATGTGTGTGTCCTGACCAGGTCAGGTTACAGGAGACCACAACCCTGCAGATTATCTCTCAACCCCAACAGAGGAGGAGAGATCTAGGGGTCTCTAGGGGTTTTAAGACCCCCTCACGGCCCTGGTAAATGCTATGGAGTCTAGTTGATAGGTATTCGACTAGCCGGACTGTTCCCCGGACTCCAGTTGTAGGGATTTGTACAATGCACAAACAAGGCTATTGAAGCTGACATTGGTGTCCGTCTTTATTCCCTTATCCAACATATCATACTGAAACAGTACATCTCAGGCCACAGACAAATTCCTTTGTACCTGTTACTATGGAGACCCAGCCTCAGAACATTAAACATGAAATAAAAAGGGACTTTGGAACAACAACAATTCCGTCAGCCACAATGGTTGTCATGACGATAGATGGACTATGAAAATGTATGTCATTTGGTGGTCATGACGATAGATGGACTATGAAAATGTATGTCATTTGGTGGTCATGACGATAGATGGACTATGAAAATGTATGCCATTTGGTGGTCATGACGATAGATGGACTATGAAAATGTATGTCATTTGGTGGTCATGACGATAGATGGAATATGAAAATGTATGTCATTTGGTGGTCATGACGATAGATGGACTATGAAAATGTATGTCATTTGGTGGTCATGACGATAGATGGACTATGAAAATGTATGTCATTTGGTGGTCATGACGATAGATGGACTATGAAAATGTATGTCATTTGGTGGTCATGACGATAGATGGAATATGAAAATGTATGTCATTTGGTGGTCATGACGATAGATGGACTATGAAAATGTATGTCATTTGGTGGTCATGAAAATGTATGTCATTCGATAGATGGACTATGAAAATGTATGTCATTTGGTGGTCATGACGATAGATGGACTATGAAAATGTATGTCATTTGGTCATGTGATGGAATCAAAATGTATGTCATTTGGTGGTCATGACGATAGATGGAATATGAAAATGTATGTCATTTGGTGGTCATGACGATAGATGGACATATGAAAATGTATGTCATTTGGTGGTCATGACGATAGATGGACTATGAAAATGTATGTCATTTGGTGGTCATGACGATAGATGGACTATGAAAATGTATGTCATTTGGTGGTCATGACGATAGATGGACTATGAAAATGTATGTCATTTGGTGGTCATGACGATAGATGGAATATGAAAATGTATGTCATTTGGTGGTCATGACGATAGATGGACTATGAAAATGTATGTCATTTGGTGGTCATGACGATAGATGGAATATGAAAATGTATGTCATTTGGTGGTCATGACGATAGATGGACTATGAAAATGTATGTCATTTGGTGGTCATGACGATAGATGGAATATGAAAATGTATGTCATTTGGTGGTCATGACGATAGATGGAATATGAAAATGTATGTCATTCGGTGGTCATGACGATAGATGGACTATGAAAATGTATGTCATTCGGTGGTCATGACGATAGATGGACTATGAAAATGTATGTCATTTGGTGGTCATGACGATAGATGGAATATGAAAATGTATGTCATTTGGTGGTCATGACGATAGATGGAATATGAAAATGTATGTCATTCGGTGGTCATGACGATAGATGGAATATGAAAATGTATGTCATTTGGTGGTCATGACGATAGATGGACTATGAAAATGTATGTCATTTGGTGGTCATGACGATAGATGGAATATGAAAATGTATGTCATTTGGTGGTCATGACGATAGATGGAATATGAAAATGTATGTCATTTGGTGGTCATGACGATAGATGGAATATGAAAATGTATGTCATTTGGTGGTCATGACGATAGATGGACTATGAAAATGTATGTCATTTTTGTTTTGTTATTAAAAGTTTAATAGATGACGTTATTATGAAAACATTGTAACATCAACAGTTTTCCTAGTATATGTTTGATGTTTATACATTGTACGTTGTGTGGAAAATGTCCAAATCAAAAGGGAATGTTTTGGTAAAGATGAAATGTTAAGTTAGTTGTCTAAAATTGGTTTTGAGAAAATCCGAGACGCTCTTAACTTGGTACGCCCAGAGAATTGCCCTAAAAGGCGGTTACGCCCACTTCTGACCCGAGGGTATAAAACCTGTGAGTAAAGCATTTACAGAGAAGACTACGTGACCCAAGCTGCAGCCAAGGTCTAAAAAAAAAATCTATGAAACCAGAACGCAACACAAGTTTGAAGACAAAGAAATCTTTTTCTACCCAAGCTACAGATGAGCAGCTGTGTCTAAGCGGGTGAGTTCAAGCTGGACCCCCTTTGCATCCAATCCCAGCGAATCGTGATATCTAAAGGGTTTCATCCCGACGCTGTGAGCTCTGAGCTACAGAGCTGTCTGTCCTCAGAAGACCCCTTCCAGAGCAAAGGGCGAGGGAACAGACTCCTAAGCTAAAAGGACACTGACAGCGTGAGGACAACCAGAGAGGTGCGCCGGAGAAGTGAGTCATTGAGCAGCCTGAACTGTCCCCTGAGCTGTCCCCTGAGCTGTCCCCTGAGCTGTCCCCTGAGCTGTCCCCTGAGCTGTCCCCTGAACGGTCCCCTGAACGGTCCCCTGAGCTGTCCCCTGAGCTGTCCCCTGAGCTGTCCCCTGAGCTGTCCCCTGAACGGTTCCCTGAGCAGTCCCCTGAGCGGTCCCCTGAACTGTCCCCTGAGCTGTCCCCTGAGCTGTCCCCTGAACTGTCCCCTGAACTGTCCCCTGAGCTGTCCCCTGAGCTGTCCCCTGAACTGTCCCCTGAACGGTCCACGCAGAGAATCCTCTGAGGTCATCCCCACGTAATTACATCATTATATTCTGACCCATAAGAGCAGCAGTTTGGGGCAAGGCTAGAATAGCATAGCTGATAAATTCACCCAAATGTATATTTCTCTCATGTACTTTCTTTTTTCTCTCGCTCTTTTAAATCCCCATTGTGGGTTGGCCCGCTATACTAAGTTCTAATCAATATAATAATAAGTTTTGTCTATGTGTGTCTTTTATCATCACTTTAGCTTTTTAGTAAATAAATATTCAACTAAGATTGGTGTGGTACGAACCCAGTGGTGAGACCCGGGTCCGAACCATTGGTGAGAGCCGGGTCCGAACCCATTGGTGAGAGCCGGGTCCGAACCCATTGGTGAGACCCGGGTCCGAACCCATTGGTGAGACCGGGTCCGAACCCATTGGTGAGAGCCGGGTCCGAACCCATTGGTGAGACCCGGGTCCGAACCCATTGGTGAGAGCCGGGTCCGAACCCATTGGTGAGACCCGGGTCCGAACCCATTGGTGAGACCCGGGTCCGAACCCATTGGTGAGACCCGGGTCCGAACCCATTGGTGAGACCCGGGTCCGAACCCATTGGTGAGACCCGGGTCCGAACCCATTGGTGAGACCCGGGTCCGAACCCATTGGTGAGACCCGGGTACGAACCCATTGGTGAGACCCGGGTCCGAACCCATTGGTGAGACCCGGGTTCCGAACCCATTGGTGAGACCCGGGTTCCGAACCCATTGGTGAGACCCGGGTTCCGAACCCATTGGTGAGACTCGGGTTCCGAACCCATTGGTGAGACTCGGGTTCCGAACCCATTGGTGAGACTCGGGTTCCGAACCCATTGGTGAGACTCGGGTTCCGAACCCATTGGTGAGACTCGGGTCCGAACCCATTGGTGAGACTCGGGTCCGAACCCATTGGTGAGACTCGGGTCCGAACCCATTGGTGAGACTCGGGTCCGAACTCATTGGTGAGACCCGGGTCCGTGCAGAGTCATAGGCTATACGACGTTCAGAACGAGAGCGGTAACTGGTTAATTAGCGGCTGTTGTAAAATCGAAATTCTTTGAGTTAATTTGGGAAATAGAAACTCAATAAAAACTAGTTTTCCCATGGTGCCCCAGGTTAATGAGTTAATAAAAACTAGTTTTCCCATGGTGCCCCAGGTTAATGAGTTAATAAAAACTAGTTTTCCCATGGTGCCCCAGGTTAATGAGTTAATAAAAACTAGTTTTCCCATGGTGCCCCAGGTTAATGAGTTAATAAAAACTAGTTTTCCCATGGTGCCCCAGGTTAATGAGTTAATAATTGCTTGATTCAGTTAATCAAGCAATTAGAAACGTTTAATCATTTGATGAACAGTCGTCACATTAACTAATACAACGTCACGTTATGTATGTAATGCACGTTATGTATGTAATGCATGTTATGTATGTATGGTATGTATGTTATGTAATGCATGTTATGCATGTTATGCATGTTATGTATGTTATGTATGTTATGTAATGTATGTTATGCATGTTATGTATGTTATGTATGTTATGTATGTTATGTAATGTATGTTATGCATGTTATGCATGTTATGCATGTTATGTATGTTATGCATGTTATATATGTAATGCATGTTATGTATGTAATGTAATGTATGTTATGTATGTTATGCATGTTATGTATGTAATGTAATGCATGTTATGTATGTTATGCATGTTATGTAATGCATGTTATGCATGTTATGTATGTTATGTAATGTATGTTATGCATGTTATGTATGTTATGTATGTTATGTATGTTATGTAATATATGTTATGCATGTTATGTATGTTATGCATGTTATGTATGTAATGTAATGCATGTTATGTAATGTATGTTATGTATGTTATGTATGTTATGTATGTTATGTAATGCATGTTATGTATGTTATGTATGTTATGTATGTTATGTATGTTATGTTATGTATGTAATGCATGTTATGTATGTAATGCATGTTATGTATGTAATGCATGTTATGTATGTTATGCATGTTATGTATGTTATGTATGTTATGTAATGCATGTTATGTATGTTATGTATGTTATGCATGTTATGTAATGCATGTTATGTATGTTATGCATGTTATGTATGTAATGTAATGCATGTTATGTATGTTATGCATGTTATGTAATGCATGTTATGCATGTTATGTATGTTATGTAATGCATGTTATGTATGTTATGTATGTTATGCATGTTATGTATGTTATGTTATGTATGTTATGTAATGCATGTTATGTATGTTATGCATGTTATGTATGTTATGCATGTTATGTATGTTATGTATGTTATGCATGTTATGTATGTTATGTATGTTATGCATGTTATGTATGTTATGTTATGTATGTTATGTAATGCATGTTATGTATGTTATGTATGTTATGCATGTTATGTATGTTATGTAATGCATGTTATGTATGTTATGCATGTTATGTATGTTATGCATGTTATGTATGTTATGCATGTTATGTATGTTATGTATGTTATGTAATGCATGTTATGTATGTTATGTATGTTATGTATGTTATGTATGTTATGTTATGTATGTAATGCATGTTATGTATGTAATGCATGTTATGTATGTAATGCATGTTATGTATGTTATGTATGTTATGCATGTTATGCATGTTATGTATGTTATGCATGTTATGTATGTTATGTATGTTATGCATGTTATGTATGTTATGCATGTTATGTTATGTATGTTATGTAATGCATGTTATGTATGTAATGCATGTTATGTATGTAATGCATGTTATGTATGTTATGCATGTTATGTATGTTATGTATGTTATGTATGTTATGTAATGCATGTTATGTATGTTATGCATGTTATGTATGTTATGCATGTTATGTATGTTATGCATGTTATGTATGTTATGTATGTTATGTAATGCATGTTATGTATGTTATGTATGTTATGCATGTTATGTATGTTATGCATGTTATGTATGTTATGCATGTTATGTATGTTATGTATGTTATGTTATGTATGTTATGTAATGCATGTTATGCATGTTATGTATGTTATGCATGTTATGCATGTTATGCATGTTATGTATGTTATGTATGTTATGCATGTTATGTATGTTATGCATGTTATGTATGTTATGCATGTTATGTATGTTATGCATGTTATGTATGTTATGTATGTTATGCATGTTATGTATGTTATGCATGTTATGTATGTTATGCATGTTATGTAATGCATGTTATGTATGTTATGCATGTTATGTATGTTATGCATGTTATATATGTTATGTATGTTATGTATGTTATGTTATGTATGTTATGCATGTTATGCATGTTATGTATGTTATGCATGTTATGTATGTTATGTTATGTATGTTATGCATGTTATGCATGTTATGTATGTTATGCATGTTATGCATGTTATGTATGTTATGCATGTTATGTATGTTATGTATGTTATGCATGTTATGTATGTTATGCATGTTATGTAATGCATGTTATGCATGTTATGTATGTTATGTATGTTATGCATGTTATGTAATGCATGTTATGTATGTTATGTTATGTATGTTATGCATGTTATGTAATGCATGTTATGTATGTTATGTTATGTATGTTATGTTATGTATGTTATGCATGTTATGTATGTTATGTAATGCATGTTATGTATGTTATGCATGTTATGTAATGCATGTTATGTAATGTATGTTATGTATGTTATGCATGTTATATGCATGTTATGCATGTTATGTAATGCATGTTATGTATGTTATGCATGTTATGCATGTTATGTATGTTATGCATGTTATGCATGTTATGCATGTTATGTATGTTATGTAATGCATGTTATGTATGTTATGTAATGCATGTTATGTATGTTATGTTATGTATGTTATGTAATATATGTTATGTATGTTATGCATGTTATGTAATGCATGTTATGTATGTTATATGTATGTTATGCATGTTATGCATGTTATGCATGTTATGTATGTTATGCATGTTATGTATGTTATGCATGTTATGTATGTTATGTAATGCATGTTATGTATGTTATGTATGTTATGTATGTTATGTAATGTAATGTTATGTAACATGTTATGTATGTTATGTTATGTATGTTATGCATGTTATGTATGTTATGCATGTTATGTAATGCATGTTATGTATGTTGTTATGTGTTATGTTGTTATGCATGTTATATGTATGTATGTTATGCATGTTATGTATGTTATGTTATGTATGTTATGTTATGTATGTTATGCATGTTATGTATGTTATGTAATGCATGTTATGTATGTTATGCATGTTATGTAATGTATGTTATGTATGTTATGCATGTTATGTAATGTATGTTATGTATGTTATGCATGTTATTATGCATGTTATGTAATGCATGTTATGTATGTTATGCATGTTATGCATGTTATGCATGTTATGTATGTTATGCATGTTATGCATGTTATGTATGTTATGTATGCATGTATGTTATGTATGTTATGCATGTTATGTATTTATGTATGTTATGCATGTTATGTTATGTATGTATGTATGTATGCATGTTATGTATGTTATGTATGTTATGTAATGCATGTTATGTGTTATGTATGTTATATGTTATGTAATGTAATGTTATGTTATGTATGTTATGTATGCATGTTATGTAATGCATATTATGTATGTATATGCATGTTATGTATGTTATGTAATGCATGTTATGCATGTTATGTATGTTATGCATATTATGCATGTTATGTAATGCATGTTATGTTATGCATGTTATGTATGTTATGCATGTTATGTATGTTATGTTATGCATGTTATGTATGTTATGCATGTTATGTATGTTATGCATGTTATGTATGTAATGCATGTTATGTATGTAATGTAATGCATGTTATGTAATGCATGTTATGTAATGTATGTTATGTATGTTATGTATGTTATGCATGTTATGTAATGCATGTTATGTATGTTATGTATGTTATGCATATTATGCATGTTATGTAATGCATGTTATGTTATGCATGTTATGTATGTTATGCATGTTATGTATGTTATGTTATGCATGTTATGTATGTTATGCATGTTATGTATGTTATGCATGTTATGTATGTAATGCATGTTATGTATGTAATGTAATGCATGTTATGTAATGCATGTTATGTAATGTATGTTATGTATGTTATGTATGTTATGCATGTTATGTAATGCATGTTATGTATGTTATGTATGTTATGCATATTATGCATGTTATGTAATGCATGTTATGTTATGCATGTTATGTATGTTATGCATGTTATGTATGTTATGTTATGCATGTTATGTATGTTATGCATGTTATGTATGTTATGCATGTTATGTATGTAATGCATGTTATGTATGTAATGTAATGCATGTTATGTAATGCATGTTATGTAATGTATGTTATGTATGTATGTTATGTAATGCATGTTATGTATGTTATGCAATGCATGTTATGTAATGTATGTTATGCATGTTATGTATGTTATGTAATGCATGTTATGTAATGCATGTTATGTAATGCATGTTATGTAATGCATGTTATGCATGTTATGTATGTTATGTAATGTATGTTATGCATGTTATGTATGTTATGTAATGCATGTTATGTAATGCATGTTATGTAATGCATGTTATGTAATGTATGTTATGCATGTTATGTAATGTATGTTATGCATGTTATGTATGTTATGTAATGCATGTTATGTAATGCATGTTATGTAATGCATGTTATGTAATGTATGTTATGTATGTTATGTAATGCATGTTATGTATGTTATGTAATGCATGTTATGTAATGCATGTTATGTATGTTATGTTATGTATGTTATGTATGTTATGTATGTTATGTATGTTATGCATGTTATGTAATGCATGTTATGTATGTTATGTATGTTATGTTATGTATGTTATGCATGTTATGTATGTTATGCATGTTATGTAATGCATGTTATGTATGTTATGTATGTTATGCATGTTATGTAATGCATGTTATGTATGTTATGTTATGTATGTTATGTATGTTATGCATGTTATGTATGTTATGTAATGCATGTTATGTATGTTATGCATGTTATGTAATGTATGTTATGTATGTTATGCATGTTATGTAATGTATGTTATGTATGTTATGCATGTTATGCATGTTATGCATGTTATGTAATGCATGTTATGTATGTTATGCATGTTATGCATGTTATGCATGTTATGTATGTTATGCATGTTATGCATGTTATGCATGTTATGTATGTTATGCATGTTATGTATGTTATGCATGTTATGTGTTATGTATGTTATGTTATGTATGTTATGCATGTTATGTATGTTATGTATGTTATGCATGTTATGTTATGTATGTTATGCATGTTATGTATGTTATGTATGTTATGCATGTTATGTAATGCATGTTATGTATGTTATGTATGTTATGTAATGCATGTTATGCATGTTATGTATGTTATGCATATTATGCATGTTATGTAATGCATGTTATGTTATGCATGTTATGTATGTTATGCATGTTATGTATGTTATGTTATGCATGTTATGTATGTTATGCATGTTATGTATGTTATGCATGTTATGTATGTAATGCATGTTATGTATGTAATGTAATGCATGTTATGTAATGCATGTTATGTAATGTATGTTATGTATGTTATGTATGTTATGTAATGCATGTTATGTATGTTATGCAATGCATGTTATGTAATGTATGTTATGCATGTTATGTATGTTATGTAATGCATGTTATGTAATGCATGTTATGTAATGCATGTTATGTAATGCATGTTATGCATGTTATGTATGTTATGTAATGTATGTTATGTAATGCATGTTATGTAATGCATGTTATGTAATGTATGTTATGTATGTTATGTATGTTATGTAATGCATGTTATGTATGTTATGTAATGCATGTTATGTAATGCATGTTATGTAATGTATGTTATGTATGTAATGTATGTTATGTAATGCATGTTATGTATGTTATGTATGTTATGCATGTTATGTAATGCATGTTATGTATGTTATGTATGTAATGTATGTTATGTAATGTTATGTATGTAATGTAATGCATGTTATGTAATGCATGTTATGCATGTTATGTATGTTATGCATGTTATGTATGTTATGCATGTTATGTAATGCATGTTATGTATGTTATGTATGTTATGTATGTTATGCATGTTATGTAATGCATGTTATGTATGTTATGCATGTTATGTATGTTATGTATGTTATGCATGTTATGTATGTTATGCAATGCATGTTATGTATGTTATGCAATGCATGTTATGTATGTTATGTTATGTATGTTATGTATGTTATGCATGTTATGCATGTTATGCATGTTATGTATGTTATGTAATGCATGTTATGTATGTTATGTTATGTATGTTATGTTATGTATGTTATGCATGTTATGTATGTTATGTATGTTATGCATGTTATGTTATGTATGTTATGTATGTTATGCATGTTATGTAATGCATGTTATGCATGTTATGTAATGTATGTTATGTATGTTATGCATGTTATGTATGTTATGCATGTTATGTAATGCATGTTATGTATGTTATGTTATGTATGTTATGTATGTTATGCATGTTATGTAATGCATGTTATGTATGTTATGTATGTTATGCATGTTATGTATGTTATGTAATGCATGTTATGCATGTTATGTATGTTATGTATGTTATGCATGTTATGCATGTTATGTATGTTATGCATGTTATGCATGTTATGTATGTTATGTATGTTATGTATATGTATGCATGTTATGTATGTTATGCATGTTATGTATGTTATGCATGTTATGTATGTTATGCATGTTATGTATGTTATGTATGTTATGTAATGCATGTTATGTTATGTTATGTAACGCATGTTATGTATGTTATGCATGTTATGTATGTTATGTATGTTATGTATGTTATGTATGTTATGTATGTTATGTTATGCATGTTATGTATGTTATGTAATGCATGTTATGTATGTTATGTATGTTATGTATGTTATATGTTATGCATGTTATGCATGTTATGTATGTTATGTAATGCATGTTATGCATGTTATGTATGTTATGTATGTTATGCATGTTATGTATGTTATGCATGTTATGTAATGCATGTTATGCATGTTATGTATGTTATGTATGTTATGCATGTTATGTATGTTATGCATGTTATGTAATGCATGTTATGTATGTTATGTATGTTATGCATGTTATGTATGTTATGCATGTTATGTATGTTATGTATGTTATGCATGTTATGTATGTTATGCATGTTATGTATGTTATGCATGTTATGCATGTTATGCATGTTATGTATGTTATGCATGTTATGCATGTTATGCATGTTATGTATGTTATGCATGTTATGTATGTTATGTAATGCATGTTATGTATGTTATGTAATGCATGTTATGTATGTTATGCATGTTATGTATGTTATGCATGTTATGTAATGCATGTTATGTATGTTATGCATGTTATGTGTTATGCATGTTATGTATGTTATGCATGTTATGTATGTTATGCATGTTATGTATGTTATGTATGTTATGCATGTTATGCATGTTATGCATGTTATGCATGTTATGTATGTTATGCATGTTATGTATGTTATGCATGTTATGCATGTTATGTATGTTATGCATGTTATGTATGTTATGCATGTTATGTATGTTATGCATGTTATGTATGTTATGCATGTTATGTATGTTATGTATGTAATGCATGTTATGTATGCATGTTATGTAATGCATGTTATGTATGTTATGTATGTTATGTATGTTATGCATGTTATGTATGTTATGCATGTTATGTATGTTATGCATGTTATTATGTATGTTATGTATGTTATGTATGTTATGCATGTTATGTATGTTATGCATGTTATGTATGTTATGTATGTTATGCATGTTATGTATGTTATGCATGTTATGTAATGCATGTTATGCATGTTATGCATGTTATGTATGTTATGCATGTTATGTATGTTATGCATGTTATGTATGTTATGTATGTTATGCATGTTATGTATGTTATGCATGTTATGTATGTTATGCATGTTATGTATGTTATGTATGTTATGCATGTTATGCATGTTATGTATGTAATGCATGTTATGTATGTTATGTATGTTATGCATGTTATGTATGTTATGTATGTTATGCATGTTATGTATGTTATGCATGTTATGTATGTTATGTATGTTATGTATGTTATGTTATGTATGTAATGCATGTTATGTATGTTATGCATGTTATGTATGTTATGTATGTAATGCATGTTATGTATGTTATGCATGTTATGTATGTTATGCATGTTATGCATGTTATGCATGTTATGTATGTTATGCATGTTATGTATGTTATGCATGTTATGTATGTAGGTAGGTAGGTAGGTAACCTACCATGTAAGTCGCTTTGGACAAAAGAGTCAGCCAAATGGCACATATTTGTTATGCATGTTATGCATGTTATGTACGTTATGGTTATGTGTTATGTATGTTATGTTATGCCATGTTATATACCACGTTATGCTATGGTATGTTATGCTGTTCTTAGTGCCTGGATAGAGCCCTTAGCCGTGGTATATTGGCCATATACTACCCCCCCCTGAGGTGCCTTACTGCTATTACAAACTGGTTACCAACATAATTAGAGCACTAAAAATGCATGTATACACGTGGTATAAGGTCTGATATACCACGGCTGTCAGCCAATCAGCATTCAGGGCTCGAACCACCCAGTTTGAAATATCCATTAAAACATGGTTACCACTTGTGTCCCTGGCAGGCCTTGTCACTGTCATTGTTCTGATAGTCCGAGTTCCTCTTGTTCACGCTGTAGTTGGTCAGGTGCATGAACTTGTTGCCAAGGCTTTTCATAGACGACGAGTACCTACAGAGGAGAACAAATACTGTGACCAATCATTACACTGAACACCCGTCACAGTGACCAATCATTACACTGAACACCAGTCACAGTGACCAATCATTACACTGAACACCCGTCACAGTGACCAATCATTACACTGAACACCCGTCACAGTGACCAATCATTACACTGAACACCCGTCACAGTGACCAATCATTACACTGAACACCAGTCACAGTGACCAATCATTACACTGAACACACGACACAGTACATATGGGAACATGTTGACAGAGACACACACAGTACAAGCCATTATAAAAGCTCCCACATGCTATGTAACATGCTATATAACATGCTATGTAACATGCTATGAAACATGCTATGAAACATGCTATGTAACATGCTATGTAACATGCTATGTAACATGCTATGAAACATGCTATGAAACATGCTATATAACATGCTATGAAACATGCTATGAAACATGCTATGAAACATGCTATGTAACATGCTATGTAACATGCTATGTAACATGCCACTTGTGTCCCTGGCAGGCCTTGTAATTGTTCTGATGTCCGAGTTCCTCTTGTTCACGCTGTAACATGAACTTGTTGCCAAGGCTATACCTACAGACATGCACCCGTCCACAGTGAACATGACTCATGAAACACATGCTATATAACATGCTATGAAACATGCTATGTAACATGCTATGTAACATGCTATGTAACATGCTATGTAACATGCTATGAAACATGCTATGTAACATGCTATGTAACATGCTATGTAACATGCTATGTAACATGCTATGAAACATTCTATGTAACATGCTATGTAACATGCTATGTAACATGCTATGTAACATGCTATGTAACATGCTATGTAACATGCTATGAAACATGCTATGAAACATGCTATGAAACATGCTATGTAACATGCTATGAAACATGCTATGAAACATGCTATGTAACATGCTATGAAACATGCTATGTAACATGCTATGTAACATGCTATGTAACATGCTATGTAACATGCTATATAACATGCTATATAACATGCTATGTAACATGCTATGTAACATGCTATATAACATGCTATGTAACATGCTATGAAACATGCTATGTAACATGCTATGTAACATGCTATATAACATGCTATATAACATGCTATATAACAAAACACATTTCAAAGATGGAGATAAAGAACTGAAACGGGCGACTGAATGAAACCTATTAGTAGACTTACTTGCAGCTGGCGAAGCGGACAAGGCCGTCCTGGAAGATGTAAACGCGAAGCGGGTCGTAACATGTCACATACACATAGATACGCAGGTCAAACTTATTCCCACTGATGAGATAAGGCTTGTGCAGATACCTGAGAGAGAGATACAACGACGTTTAGACTCGGGAGACAAATCCCCAAACAACGGTATGATGTCAGCATAATCTATTGCAGGTTACTGGCTGGTCCCAGATCTGCCCTGCTCCGTCTTGCCAACTCCTATAGTCATGAGATGGCGAGACGGCATAAACAGGTCTGGGACCAGGCTAAAAATCACATTCACAACACTAGAAGTATCATTCTCAGGGTGCTGACATACTTCTGAACCAGGAGTGGTCTCTTGCATGGCATCTGACTCCACTTGTGAATAACCTGGATTCCAATACCCCGAGCAGACGCAGGCTACGAGAGAGAGAGGAAGAGAGGGAGAGAGGGAGAGAGAGAGAGAGAGAGAGAGAGAGAGAGAGAATTATTTTACCCCGAGCAGACACCTGCTACAGGAGAGAGAGAGGATTATTAAACCTGACACCATCCCTACGGTGAAGCATCATGCTGTCGGGATGACTGGGAGACTAGTCAGGATTGAGGTAAAGATGAACGGAGCAAAGTACAGAGAGATCCTTGATGAAAACCTGCTCCAGAGCGCTCAGGACCTCAGACTGGGGCGAAGGTTCACCTTCAGGAGAAAGGCACCATCACCAGGGAATGGAACCCAGGAGAAAGGCACCAACGCCAGGGAATGGAACCCAGGAGAAAGGCACCAACGCCAGGGAATGGAACCCAGGAGAAAGGCACCATCGCCAGGGAATGGATCCCAGGAGAAAGGCACCATCACCTGGGAATGGACCCCAGGAGAAAAGGCACCATCACCTGGGAATGGACCCCAGGAGAAAAGGCACCATCACCTGGGAATGGACCCCAGGAGAAAAGGCACCATCACCTGGGAATGGACCCCAGGAGAAAAGGCACCATCACCTGGGAATGGACCCCAGGAGAAAAGGCACCATCACCTGGGAATGGACCCCAGGAAAAAGGCACCATCACCTGGGAATGGACCCCAGGAGAAAAGGCACCATCACCTGGGAATGGACCCCATTTCAGACACAGCCCAAAACTGATTTAGATACACTATCCACCTACCGGCTTGATGATCCATTTCTGCCTGCTACCACTGTCCTCCCAGGCTTTCCTCAGTAGCTTGATGTCCTGAGGAAGAACGAAGGAGCGAGGGAAGAAGCTGAATTCCCTCTTACCAAACTGAGCCTGCATCTTAGACAGGTTCCTCCACAGACGGTCCTTCCGACCGATCTGGAACGAGCCGGGGAAGTGGTTTAACTAGAGAGAGGACACACAGAGAGACAAGTCAACATGCAGATTGAATCAATAATAATCAATATGATTATTGATTGGCTGGTGCTTTTATCTGGTCCCAGATCCCTCGGGACTTGACAAGGACGAAAGGAGTTGGCAATATGGCACAAAATGATCTGGGACCAGGCTAGCATTATCCCTTCATAGGTTCTTTTTAAATCTGGGACCAGGCTAGCATTATCTAGGCATTATCCCTCCATAGTTTCTTTTTAAATCGGGAACCAGGCCAGCATTATCCTAGCATTATCCCTTCATGGGTTATTTTTAAATCTGGGACCAGGCTAGCATTATCCCTTCATAGGTTATTTTTAAATATGGGACCAGGCTAGCATTATCCCTTCATAGGTTCTTTTTAAATATGGGACCAGGCTAGCATTATCCCTTCATAGGTTCTTTTTAAATATGGGACCAGGCTAGCATTATCCCTTCATAGGTTCTTTTTAAATCTGGGACCAGGCTAGCATTATCCCTTCATAGGTTCTTTTTAAATATGGGACCAGGCTAGCATTATCCCTTCATAGGTTATTTTTAAATATGGGACCAGGCTAGCATTATCCCTTCATAGGTTCTTTTTAAATATGGGACCAGGCTAGCATTATCCCATCATAGGTTATTTTTAAATCTGGTTGTCAATATGGCACAAAATGATCTGGGACCAGGCTAGCATTATCCCTTCATAGGTTATTTTTAAATATGGGACCAGGCTAGCATTATCCCTTCATAGGTTCTTTTTAAATATGGGACCAGGCTAGCATTATCCCTTCATAGGTTATTTTTAAATATGGGACCAGGCTAGCATTATCCCTTCATAGGTTCTTTTTAAATATGGGACCAGGCTAGCATTATCCCTTCATAGGTTCTTTTTAAATCTGGGACCAGGCTAGCATTATCCCTTCATAGGTTATTTTTTAAATCTGGGACCAGGCTAGCATTATCCCTTCATAGGTTCTTTTTAAATATGGGACCAGGCTAGCATTATCCCTTCATAGGTTCTTTTTAAATATGGGACCAGGCTAGCATTATCCCTTCATAGGTTCTTTTTAAATATGGGACCAGGCTAGCATTATCCCTTCATAGATTCTTTTTAAATATGGAGCCAATTTCTTTTAAGCAATTTTATTTCCATGAATGATAAAAACATCTCGTCTCTCAGCAGCAGACAGTGGATTCATAAAGGAATTACTACTTATTCTAAAATGGATTAAATACATATTTTCACTCATCAATCTACACAGTCCCCTTATTTTTGCAAATGTATTCAAAGTGAAAACCAGAAATACCTTTTATAGTACTCAGACCCTTTGCTATGAAACTTATAATTGAGCTCAGGTGCCTCCTGTTTCCATGAATCACCCTTGAGATGTTTCTACGACTTGATTGGAGTCCACCTGTGGTAAATTCAGTTGATTGGACGTGATTTGGAAAGACACACACCTGTCTTCATAAGGTCCCACAGTTGACAGTGCATGTCAGAGCAAAAACCAAGCCATGAGGTCGAAGGAATTGTCCGTAGAGCTCCGAGACAGGATTGTGTTGGGGCACAGATCTGAGGAAGGGTACCAAATAATTTTGCAGCATTGAAGGTCCCCAAGAAAACAGTGGCCTCCATCATTCTTGAATGGAAGAAGTTTGGAACCACCAAGACTCTTCCTAGAGCTGGGCACCCGGCCAAACTGAGCAATTGGAGAAGGGCCTTGGTCAGGGATGTGACCAAGAACCCGAATGGTCACTCTGACAGAGCTCCAGAGATCCTCTGTGGAGATGGGAGAAACTTCCAGAAGGACAACCATCTCTGCAACACTCCACCAATCAGGTCTTTATGGTAGAGTGGCCAGACGGAAGCCACTCTTCAGTAAAAGGCACACGACAGCCTGCTTGGAGTTTGCCAAAAGGCACCTAAAGGACTCTCAGACCATGAGAAACAAGATTCTCTGGTCCACCTTCAAACAGGACAACGACACTAAGCACACAGCTAAGACAGCGCAGGAGTGGCTTCAGGACAAGTCTCTGAATGTCCTTGATTGGCCCAGCCAGAGCCTGGACTTGAACCCGATCTCTGAAGAAACCTGAAAATAGCTGTGCAGCAATGCTCCCCATCCAACCTGACAGAGCTTGAGAGGATCTGCAGAGAAGAATGGGAGAAACTCCCCAAATACAGGTGTACCAAGCTTGTAGTATCATACCCAAGAAGACTGGAGGCTGTAATCGCTGCCAAAGGTACTTCAACAAAGTAAAGGGTCTGAATATTTATGTAAATGTGATATTTAAGCTTTTCATACATTTGCAAACATTTCCAAAAAACTGTTTTTTCTTTGTCATTATGGGCTATTTTGTTTAGATTGATGAGGGGGAAAAAACAAGAATCAATTTTAGAATAAGGCTGTAACATAACGTTTTGGTCCACCAGCCACTGTGACAGAGACAAATACATCCACCAGCCACTGTGGCAGATACAAATACATCCACCAGCCACTGTGGCAGATACAAATACATCCACCAGCCACTGTGACAGACACAAATACATCCACCAGCCACTGTGGCAGAGACAAATACATCCACCAGCCACTGTGGCAGAGACAAATACATCCACCAGCCACTGTGGCAGATACAAATACATCCACCAGCCACTGTGGCAGACACAAATACATCCACCAGCCACTGTGGCAGCAAATACACCACCAGCCACTGTGACAGACACAAATACATCCACCAGCCACTGTGGCAGACACAAATACATCCACCAGACACTGTGCCACTGTGGCAGACACAAATACACCAGCCACAAATACATCCACCAGCCACTGTGGCAGATACAAATCCCACCAGCCACTGTGGCAGATACAAATACATCCACCAGCCACTGTGGCAGATACACCAGCCACTGTGGCAGAGACAAATACATCCACCAGCCACTGTGGCAGACACAAATACATCCACCAGCCACTGTGGCAAGAGACAAATACATCCACCAGACACTGTGGCAGAGACAAACATCCACAACTGTGGCAGAGACAAATACATCCACCAGCCACTGTGGCAGATACAAATACATCCACCAGACACAAATACATCCACCAGCCACTGTGGCAGATACATCCACCAGCCACTGTGGCAGATACATCCACCAGCCACTGGCAGATACAAATACATCCACCAGACAAATACATCCACCAGCCACTGTGGAAGAGACAAATACAAGCCACTGTGGCAGAGACAAATCCATCCACCAGCCACTGTGGAAGATCCACCAGCCACTGTGGCAGACACAAATACATCCACCAGCCACTGTGAGACAAATCCACAAAAATACATCCACCAGACACTGTGGCAAATACAAATACATCCACCAGCCACTGTGGCAGACACAAATACATCCACCAGCCACTGTGGCAGATACAAATACATCCACCAGCCACTGTGGCAGAGACAAATACATCCACCAGCCACTGTGGCAGAGACAAATGGCAGATACATCCACCAGCCACTGTGGCAGATACAAATACATCCACCAGCCACTGTGGCAAAGACAAATACATCCACCAGCCACTGTGGCAAATACAAATACATCCACCAGCCACTGTGGCAGATACATCCACCAGCCACTGTGGCAGATACAAATACATCCACCAGCCACTGTGGCAGATACAAATACATCCACCAGACACAAATACATCCACCAGCCACTGTGGAAGATACAAATACATCCACCAGCCACTGTGGCAGAGACAAATACATCCACCAGCCACTGTGGCAGATACATCCACCAGCCACTGTGGCAGATACAAATACATCCACCAGCCACTGTGGCAGATACAAATACATCCACCAGCCACTGTGGCAGACACAAATACATCCACCAGCCACTGTGGCAGATACAAATACATCCACCAGCCACTGTGGCAGACACAAATACATCCACCAGCCACTGTGGCAGACACAAATACATCCACCAGCCACTGTGGCAGATACAAATACATCCACCAGAGACAAATACTCCACCAGCCACTGGCAGACACAAATACATCCACCAGCCACTGTGGCAGATACAAATACATCCACCAGCCACTGTGGCAGAGACAAATACATCCACCAGCCACTGTGGCAGATACAAATACATCCACCAGCCACTGTGGCAGATACAAATACATCCACCAGACACAAATACATCCACCAGCCACTGTGGCAGATACATCCACCAGCCACTGTGGCCACTGTGGCAGATACAAATACATCCAGCCACTGTGGCAGACAAATACATCCACCAGCCACTGTGGCAGATACAAATACATCCACCAGCCACTGTGGAAGAGACAAATACATCCACCAGCCACTGTGGCAAATACCAGCCACTGTGGCAAATACATCCACCAGACACTGTGGCAGAGACAAATACATCCACCAGACAGCCACTGTGGCAGAGACAAATACATCCACCAGCCACTGTGGCAGATACAAATACATCCACCAGCCACTGTGGCAGAGACAAATACATCCACCAGCCACTGTGGCAGAGACAAATACATCCACCAGCCACTGTGGCAGAGACAAATACATCCACCAGCCACTGTGGCAGAGACAAATACATCCACCAGCCACTGTGGCAGATACATCCACCAGCCACTGTGGCAGATACATCCACCAGCCACTGTGGCAGATACAAATACATCCACCAGCCACTGTGGCAAATACAAATACATCCACCAGACACAAATACATCCACCAGCCACTGTGGAAGATACAAATACATCCACCAGCCACTGTGGCAGAGACAAATACATCCACCAGCCACTGTGGCAGATACAAATACATCCACCAGCCACTGTGGCAGAGACAAATACATCCACCAGCCACTGTGGCAGAGACAAATACATCCACCAGACTGTGGAAGAGACAAATACATCCACCAGCCACTGTGGAACAACACATCCACCAGCCACTGTGGCAGATACATCCACCAGCCACTGTGGCAGAGACAAATACATCCACCAGCCACTGTGGCAGAGACAAATACATCCACCAGCCACTGTGGCAGAGACAAATACATCCACCAGCCACTGTGGCAGAGACAAATACATCCACCAGACACTGTGGCAAATCCACCAGACACAAATACATCCACCAGCCACTGTGGCAGATACAAATACATCCACCAGCCACTGTGGCAAATACAAATACATCCACCAGCCACTGTGGCAGCCACTGTGGCAGAGACAAATACATCCACCAGCCACTGTGGCAGAGACAAATACATCCACCAGCCACTGTGAAGACACAAATACATCCACCAGCCACTGTGGCAGAGACAAATACATCCACCAGCCACTGTGGCAGAGACAAATACATCCACCAGCCACTGTGGAAGAGACAAATACATCCACCAGCCACTGTGGCAGAGACAAATACATCCACCAGCCACTGTGGCAAATACAAATACATCCACCAGCCACTGTGGCAGAGACAAATACATCCACCAGCCACTGTGGAAGAGACAAATACATCCACCAGCCACTGTGGAAGAGACAAATACATCCACCAGCCACTGTGGAAGAGACAAATACATCCACCAGACACAAATACATCCACCAGCCACTGTGGAAGAGACAAATACATCCACCAGCCACTGTGGCAGAGACAAATACATCCACCAGCCACTGTGGCAAATACAAATACATCCACCAGCCACTGTGGAAGAGACAAATACATCCACCAGCCACTCAGATTTTTTACCAGACAAAATATTTCTCCCCATAATTACACAAAAAAAAACATGAGCTTTGTTTTTCTAAAACAAAAAACAAAAATTACAAGCAAGAAGTAAATAGAGTATATTTCATTTTTGTAATCTACATAATTTAATCAATGTATGCTAAAATAAATCATTTTAGATACAATAGTAAAAACAGTTATACAACTGAACATAAATAAATCAACAAAAAGTGCCCTGCAACAAAAACACAGAATTTTACACCACGCACTTTACAAGAAGTACACGATGTGCTCTTAAATAGAAACGTAGAGGCGCACAAATAAATCAAGAACAATTGAAAGTATGAGTGTTTTAACGATAACAAAATGACCAGAAGTTCATGAATAAAAGATTAGGAGTTATCCATGCTCAAATCTCACACAATCATTAAGTGAGACAAAATATTCAGATGCCCCTTTAGAGAAAGGGGCGGGCCGTTACCGTGGCAACTCGGAATGCCGTTACCGTGGCAACTCGGAATGTCAGACTGTGATGACTTCCTAGCAGCAGACAGCTGCAGCTAACATTTTGAACACAACAACGTAACGAGCAAAGAAACACGAGGACACAAGTCATTTTTTGTAGTAGTACTTTGACAATTCCACCAACTTCTTCTACAATGTGGCCTTAAAAAAAAAAAGAATAAAATCACAAATCAACAACAACAACAAAGTTCTGAAATGCTCTTGTGTGCCAACATATTTAGTGAGTGGCAGGTGTTACATTTCCAACCCTGTTCCCAGTCCTATCTAGCTCACCTTCTGGTATTCCCTGATGGCCTTGAACCCAGGAGACTTCATATGGTGACCCCAGCAGCCAAGCCAATCATGACTTCCTGCAACAACAATTAACTTCATTAAACAGGTTTTTTTTTTTTTTTAATGAACAGATATGAACAAACATACAAGACGTCTTTAAAATGTCAAATAGGCAAAAGACGGAGGGATTTCAAACCCCTTAAGGAACTCACTCTTGGTGACTTTAAAGTGTGACCTGGCGATGGTGTGTTTGACTATGTTGGGAGTCACAGTGCTCATCTTCCATTTGAGCAGCTTCCTCTGTTCTGGTGGCAGGGGCTCCACTGAAACAACACATTACAGCTACAGGAATAGGACTACGGGTGGAAGCACATTCCCTACAGGCCCTGCTAGAACGAAGTGCACTATGAAGAGAGAAGGGTGTCATTTGGATTCAAATGATATACAATAGAGCTATCGATGGGGCTAGAGAACGCAGTCTCTACCGGGGGGGATAGGACTAGAGGTAGCAGTCTCTACTGAGGGGGATAGGACTAGAGGTAGCAGTCTCTACCGGGGGATAGGACTAGAGGTAGCAGTCTCTACTGAGGGGATAGGTCTAGAGGCAGCAGTCTCTACTGGGGGGGATAGGACTAGAGGTAGCAGTCTCTACTGGGGGGGGATAGGACTAGAGGTAGCAGTCTCTACTGGGGGATTTGAGGCAGCGGTCTCTACCGAGGGGGATAGGACTAGAGGCAGCAGTCTCTACCGAGGGGGATAGGACTAGAGGCAGCAGTCTCTACTGAGGGGATAGGACTAGAGGCAGCAGTCTCTACTGGGGGGGTCTCTATAGGACTAGAGGCAGCAGTCTCTACCGAGGGGGATAGGACTAGAGGCAGCAGTCTCACCACTGGGGGATAGGACTGAGGCAGCAGTCCTCTACTGGGGGGGGATAGGACTAGAGGCAGCAGTCTCTACCGAGGGGGATAGGACTAGAGGCAGCAGTCTCTACTGAGGGGGATAGGACTAGAGGCAGCAGTCTCACCACTTGGGGGGATTTGAGGCAGCGGTCTCTACCGAGGGGGATAGGACTAGAGGCAGCAGTCTCTACTGGGGGATAGGTCTAGAGGTAGCAGTCTCTACTGGGGGATAGGACTAGAGGCAGCAGTCTCTACTGGGGGGATAGGTCTAGAGGCAGCAGTCTCTACCGGGGGGATAGGACTAGAGGCAGCAGTCTCTACTGGGGGATTTGAGGCAGCGTCTCTACCGGGGGATAGGTCTAGAGGCAGCAGTCTCTACTGGGGGGATTTGAGGCAGCGGTCTCTACCGAGGGGATAGGACTAGAGGCAGCAGTCTCTACTGGGGGGATTTGAGGCAGCGGTCTCTACCGAGGGGGATAGGACTAGAGGCAGCAGTCTCTACTGGGGGATTTGAGGCAGCGGTCTCTACCGAGGGGGATAGGACTAGAGGTAGCAGTCTCTACTGGGGGATTTAGAGGCAGCAGTCTCTACCGAGGGGGATAGGACTAGAGGCAGCAGTCTCTACCGGGGGATAGGACTAGAGGCAGCAGTCTCTACCGAGGGGGATAGGACTAGAGGCAGCAGTCTCTACCGAGGGGGATAGGACTAGAGGCAGCAGTCTCTACTGGGGGGATAGGACTAGAGGCAGCAGTCTCTACCGAGGGGGATAGGACTAGAGGCAGCAGTCTCTACTGGGGGGATAGGACTAGAGGCAGCAGTCTCACCACTTGGGGGATAGGACTTGAGGCAGCAGTCTCTACTGAGGGGATAGGACTAGAGGCAGCAGTCTCTACTGGGGGGATAGGACTAGAGGCAGCAGTTTCTACTGGGGGGATAGGACTTGAGGCAGCAGTCTCTACTGGGGGATAGGACTAGAGGCAGCAGTCTCTACTGGGGGATAGGACTAGAGGCAGCAGTCTCTACCGAGGGGATAGGACTAGAGGCAGCAGTCTCTACTGGGGGGATAGGTCTAGAGGCAGCAGTCTCTACTGAGGGGATAGGACTAGAGGCAGCAGTCTCACCACTGGGGGGATAGGTTGAGGCAGCAGTCTCTACTGGGGGGAATAGGTCTAGCGGCAGCAGTCTCTACTGAGGGGGATAGGACTAGAGGCAGCAGTCTCTACTGGGGGATAGGTCTAGAGGCAGCAGTCTCTACTGAGGGGGATAAGACTAGAGGCAGCAGTCTCTACTGGGGGATAGGTCTAGAGGCACCAGTCTCTGAGGGGGATAGGTCTAGAGGCAGCAGTCTCTACTGAGGGGATAGGTCTAGAGGCAGCAGTCTCTACTGAGGGGATAGGTCTAGAGGCAGCAGTCTCTACCGGGGGATAGGTCTAGAGGCGGCAGTCTCTACCGAGGGGATAGGACTAGAGGCGGCAGTCTCTACCGAGGGGATAGGACTAGAGGCGGCAGTCTCTACCGGGGGATAGGACTAGGGGATATGAGCAGTCTCTCTAGTGGGGGGATAGGACTAGAGGCAGCAGCCTCTACTGGGGGGATAGGAGGCAGCAGCCTCTACTGGGGGATATGAGGCAGCAGCCTCTCTACTGGGGGGATATGAGGCAGCAGCCTCTCTACTGGGGGATAGGAGGCAGCAGCCTCTCTGGGGGGGATAGGAGGCAGCAGCCTCTCTACTGGGGGATAGGAGGCAGCAGCCTCTACTGGGGGATAGGAGGCAGCAGCCTCTCTACTGGGGGGATATGAGGCAGCAGCCTCTCTACTGGGGGATATGAGGCAGCAGCCTCTCTACTGGGGGATATGAGGCAGCAGCCTCTCTACTGGGGGGATAGGAGGCAGCAGCCTCTACTGGGGGGATATGAGGCAGCAGCCTCTCTGGGGGGATAAGGAGGCACTGGGGGGATATGAGGCAGCAGCCTCTCTACTGGGGGATATGAGGCAGCAGCCTCTCTACTGGGGGATAGGAGGCAGCAGCCTCTACTGGGGGGATATGAGGCAGCAGCCTCTCTACTGGGGGATATGAGGCAGCAGCCTCTCTACTGGGGGATAGGAGGCAGCAGCCTCTCTACTGGGGGGATAGGAGACAGCAGCCTCTCTACTGGGGGGATAGGAGGCAGCAGCCTCTCTACTGGGGGATATGAGGCAGCAGCCTCTCTGCTGGGGGATAGGAGGCAGCAGCCTCTCTACTGGGGGATATGAGGCAGGAGCCTCTCTACTGGGGGGATATGAGGCAGGAGGGGGGATATGAGGCCTCTCTACTGGGGGATATGGCAGCCTCTATATGAGGCAGCAGCCTCTCTACTGGGGGGTAGGAGGCAGCAGCCTCTCTACTGGGGGGATAGGAGGCAGCAGCCTCTCTACTGGGGGGATAGGAGGCAGCAGCCTCTACTGGGGGATATGAGGCAGCAGCCTCTCTGCTGGGGGGATATGAGGCAGCAGCCTCTCTACTGGGGGATATGAGGCAGCAGCCTCTCTACTGGGGGATAGGAGGCAGCAGCCTCTACTGGGGGATATGAGGCAGCAGCCTCTCTACTGGGGGATATGAGGCCTCTCTAGGGGATAGGAGGCAGCCTCTCTACTGGGGGATAGGAGGCAGCAGCCTCTCTGCTGGGGGGATAGGAGACAGCAGCCTCTCTACTGGGGGGGATAGGAGGCAGCAGCCTCTCTACTGGGGGATATGAGGCAGCAGCCTCTCTGCTGGGGGGATAGGAGGCAGCAGCCTCTCTACTGGGGGGGATATGAGACAGGAGCCTCTCTACTGGGGGGATATGAGGCAGGAGCCTCTCTACTGGGGGGGGGATATGAGGCAGCAGCCTCTCTCTGCTGGGGGGGATAGGAGGCAGCAGCCTCTCTGCTGGGGGGATAGGGAGGCAGCAGCCTCTCTACTGGGGGATAGGAGGCAGCAGCCTCTCTGCTGGGGGGGATAGGAGGCAGCAGCCTCTCTACTGGGGGATAGGAGGCAGCAGCCTCTCTGCTGGGGGATATGAGGCAGCAGCCTCTCTACTGGGGGATATGAGGCAGCAGCCTCTCTACTGGGGGATATGAGGCAGCAGCCTCTCTACTGGGGGGATATGAGGCAGCAGCCTCTCTACTGGGGGATAGGAGGCAGCAGCCTCTCTACTGGGGGATATGAGGCAGCAGCCTCTCTGCTGGGGGATAGGAGGCAGCAGCCTCTCTACTGGGGGGATAGGAGGCAGCAGCCTCTCTACTGGGGGGATAGGAGGCAGCAGCCTCTCTGCTGGGGGATAGGAGGCAGCAGCCTCTCTACTGGGGGATAGGAGGCAGCAGCCTCTCTACTGGGGGATAGGAGGCAGCAGCCTCTCTGCTGGGGGATATGAGGCAGCAGCCTCTCTACTGGGGGATAGGAGGCAGCAGCCTCTCTACTGGGGGATAGGAGGCAGCAGCCTCTCTACTGGGGGATAGGAGGCAGCAGCCTCTCTACTGGGGGGGATAGGAGGCAGCAGCCTCTCTACTGGGGGGGATAGGAGGCAGCAGCCTCTACTGGGGGGATATGAGGCAGCAGCCTCTCTACTGGGGGGGACTTCCCTTTACTCAAACTCAAGCCAATATATTACCACACAATGTCCTGTAGAACATGTTGATATAAGCAAGGCCATAATGTGTCCAAAATCCCAACCAACCCTAAGTCACACATGACATCAGCTCATACTTGGAATTGGAAGGAAGTACTTTTCTGTAGAAGCTTATTTTCCCCCCCAAAAAATTGTCAAGCAGTTTATTATCTGCTTCCCAAATGGCATCCTATGAGCGCTGGTCAAAAGTAGTGCACTACATAGGGAATAGGGTGCCATAGGGCTGTGGTCAAAAGTAGTGCACTATATAGGGAATAGGGTTCCATAGGGCCCTGGTCTAAAGTAGTGCACTATATAGGGAATAGGGTTCTATAGGGCCCTGGTCTAAAGTAGTGCATTACATAGGGAATAGAGTGCCATAGGGAATAGGGTGCCGTAGGGCTCTGGTCTAAAGTAGTGCACTACATAGGGAATAGGGTGCCATAGGGAATAGCGTACCATAGGGCTCTGGTCTAAAGTAGTGCACTACATAGGGAATAGAGTGCCATAGGGAATAGGGTGCCATAGGGCTCTGGTCTAAAGTAGTGCACTATATAGGGAATAGAGTGCCATAGGACCCTGGTCTAAAGTAGTGCACTACATAGGGAATAGGGTGCCATAGGGCTCTGGTCTAAAGTAGTGCACTACATAGGGAATAGAGTGCCATAGGACACAGTGAAGGGGTGTCTTACCTCTCTGGTTGGCAGTGCTGAAATACAGTGTAGGGGGAATGAGGGGGAACATGCTGGGGACCAGAGCTGGCTTCAGCTCCCCCTCATCCTCTAATTCAGGGCTCATCAGCTCCTCATCCGTGATACTGGAACACAGAGGCATTAAAGCTATGACTCTGTACACAACGGGGATACTGGGAATATTACCAAAACAGACAAGACTATAAAGATAATTGTTTAATATGGAACAGAAACAGACAACACAACTACTACCTGGTCATCAATGTCCAGAGGAATAAAACAAGAATGGCACCAAGCAGGATAACTCACAGGTTTAAATACTACCGTTTAACTCAAGAGGCACGGTCGGGCCATGTCTTTGGAAAGGCAGGAGACATTTTGAATTAAAAAAGTATTTTCTAACCAAACCAACTCCCTCAAGATCAATCAATAAAACTCCAATCGATGACAAAAGTCTTCTTCACCATCTTCAAAGTAAAAAACATTTTGTCAGATAAATGATAAATTATCAAAATAAGAATTGAAACAACAACAACAACACTCACATGACAGTCATGTAGGATTCTGTTGGTCCTGCTTGGTCCACCTGCTTCAAAATATAGTCCAACTCTCTACTGAGTGGCATTAAATCGGAGGTAATGGACCTGCTCTACATTGGTTTTTGCTGTGAAGAAAACGAAAACAGCCTCATACTAATCCTCCAATCAGCTGGGACGTCACGGTATGACAATGATCCCACAGTCCCAAGCACTATTCGACCACACAGAGACTCATGTGCCCATTATTGACAGATAGTTCCACTTTTATCACCGATTTACAATTGGGAGACCTTTCCACTAGCCTCTGTGCTTTCAACCTTTCACCGGCAGCAACCACTAGAACAAAAAGGTTCAATTCTCTCTCTCTTGGGTTTTGTCATCATCGTACCAGGGAACTGTCAGGTGCCCCAACTGGGAGGGCTATATTGAGTTATGAATGGTGCTTCTACAGAGATCTAGTCACAATAGGATGCAACATGACACTACTGTCTTCACAGATTAATAAATGGGCATTTCTCTCAAATCATTTGTGTTTTTTTTTAGTCAGAAGTTGCTCTGTTTTAAGTGTAGAGATCAACATAACTTCCTAGTATTGTAAATCATCATAATCTTTAAGTTATAGACTATAACGAACTGAACCTTCTGTTTATAAAAGTAATCAACGACACGTAATGACTGTCAAAGTCTTCAAGTCAAATGGTGAAAGACCCCAGTCAGCCAGGTCACAGACGGTTGTCTCTGCTAACGCACGACAAGCTGTACCGGAGGACCAGGTCACAGACGGTTGTCTCTGCTAGCGCACGACAAGCTGTACCGGAGGACCAGGTCACAGACGGTTGTCTCTGCTAGCGCACGACAAGCTGTACCGGAGGACCAGGTCACAGACGGTTGTCTCTGCTAGCGCACGACAAGCTGTACCGGAGGACCAGGTCACAGACGGTTGTCTCTGCTAGCGCACGACAAGCTGTACCGGAGGACCAGGTCACAGACGGTTGTCTCAGCTAGCGCACGACAAGCTGTACCGGAGGACCAGGTCACAGACGGTTGTCTCTGCTAGCGCACGACAAGCTGTACCGGAGGACCAGGTCACAGACGGTTGTCTCTGCTAGCGCACGACAAGCTGTACCGGAGGACCAGGTCACAGACGGTTGTCTCTGCTAGCGCACGACAAGCTGTACCGGAGGACCAGGTCACAGACGGTTGTCTCTGCTAGCGCTGAACTGCTGAACAATTAATCAAATGGTTACCTGGACTATTTACCTAGTCCGAGAACCTGATTATAGCCTCGTTATTGTCTAGTACACCTGTTGTATTCAGCATTTCACTGTGAGGTCTACTACACCTGTTGTATTCAGCATTTCACTGTGAGGTCTACTACACCTGTTGTATTCAGCATTTCACTGTAAGGTCTACTACACCTGTTGTATTCAGCATTTCACTGTAAGGTCTACTACACCTGTTGTATTCAGCATTTCACTGTAGGTCTACTACACCTGTTGTATTCAGCATTTCACTGTGAGGTCTACTACACCTGTTGTATTCAGCATTTCACTGTGAGGTCTACTACACCTGTTGTATTCAGCATTTCACTGTAAGGTCTACTACACCTGTTGTATTCAGCATTTCACTGTGAGGTCTACTACACCTGTTGTATTCAGCATTTCACTGTAAGGTCTACTACACCTGTTGTATTCAGCATTTCACTGTGAGGTCTACTACACCTGTTGTATTCAGCATTTCACTGTGAGGTCTACTACACCTGTTGTATTCAGCATTTCACTGTAAGGTCTACTACACCTGTTGTATTCATCATTTCACTGTGAGGTCTACCTACACCTGTTGTATTCAGCATTTCACTGTAAGGTCTACTACACCTGTTGTATTCAGCATTTCACTGTGAGGTCTACTACACCTGATGCATTCAGCATTTCACTGTGAGGTCTACTACACCTGATGTATTCAGCATTTCACTGTAAGGTCTACTACACCTGATGTATTCAGCATTTCACTGTAAGGTCTACTACACCTGTTGTATTCAGCATTTCACTGTGAGGTCTACTACACCTGTTGTATTCAGCATTTCACTGTGAGGTCTACTACACCTGTTGTATTCAGCATTTCACTGTAAGGTCTACTACACCTGTTGTATTCAGCATTTCACTGTAAGGTCTACTACACCTGTTGTATTCAGTGCATGTGGCAAATAACGTTTGATTTGATGGCCTGAAACCATGACTGGTGATTAAGGCTACTCTACAAACCGTTTCAGGTTTCTGGTATGACCCAGGTGAACTTGTGGTCTTGTAAATTACCAAAATACAGTTGAATTAAAAACATTGTCAAAATATGTAAGAACACAATAGAATAGTAATAACATGTTTTTCTTTCAATCAATCTAAACAAAATGCCTGAATAGGATAATAATTAATATCTTCAAAATGCACAAAGCATTCCAACAATGTCAACGATTAATCTAAGAAATCAAATCATAGAGAAACGATTCAACTTACTTTGGCAGGACGGGTATGGAGGCTGTGGACGAGGCATCATTCATAGAGGAGCAGTCAGACCCTTCTGAGGAGAAAGAAGGTAGAGCATTGGATTCATTATGTTAGCCTAGCTACAGCGGTCCAACTATGTTAGCCTAGCTACAGCGGTCCAACTATGTTAGCCTAGCTACAGCGGTCCTACTATGTTAGCCTAGCTACAGCGGTCCTACTATGTTAGCCTAGCTACAGCGGTCCTACTATGTTAGCCTAGCTACAGCGGTCCTACTATGTTAGCCTAGCTACAGCGGTCCAACTATGTTAGCCTAGCTACACCTGGTCCTACTATGTTAGCCTAGCTACAGCGGTCCTACTATGTTAGCCTAGCTATTCCAACTATGTTAGCCTAGCTACAGCGGTCCAACTATGTTAGCCTAGCTACAGCGGTCCAACTATGTTAGCCTAGCTACAGCGGTCCAACTATGTTAGCCTAGCTACAGCGGTCCAACTATGTTAGCCTAGCTACACCGGTCCTACTATGTTAGCCTAGCTACAGCGGTCCTACTATGTTAGCCTAGCTACACCGGTCCTACTATGTTGTATTCAGCCTAGCTACAGCGGTCCAACTATGTTAGCCTAGCTACAGCGGTCCAACTATGTTAGCCTAGCTACAGCGGTCCTACTATGTTAGCCTAACTATTCCAACTATGTTAGCCTAGCTACAGCGGTCCTACTATGTTAGCCTATTCAGCGGTCCTACTATGTTAGCCTAGCTACAGCGGTCCTACTATGTTAGCCTAGCTACACCGGTCCTACTATGTTAGCCTAGCTACACCGGTCCTACTATGTTAGCCTAGCTACACCGGTCCTACTATGTTAGCCTAGCTACACCGGTCCAACTATGTTAGCCTAGCTACACCGGTCCAACTATGTTAGCCTAGCTACAGCGGTCCTACTATGTTAGCCTAGCTACAGCGGTCCTACTATGTTAGCCTAGCTACAGCGGTCCTACTATGTTAGCCTAGCTACACCGGTCCTATTATGTTAGCCTAGCTACACCGGTCCTACTATGTTAGCCTAGCTACAGCGGTCCAACTATGTTAGCCTAGCTACAGCGGTCCAACTATGTTAGCCTAGCTACAGCGGTCCAACTATGTTAGCCTAGCTACAGCGGTCCTACTATGTTAGCCTAGCTACAGCGGTCCTACTATGTTAGCCTAGCTAGCGGTCCTACTATGTTAGCCTAGCTACACCGGTCCTACTATGTTAGCCTAGCTACACGGTCCTACTATGTTAGCCTACCTACAGCGGTCCAACTATGTTAGCCTAGCTACAGCGGTCCAACTATGTTAGCCTAGCTACAGCGGTCCTACTATGTTAGCCTAGCTACAGCGGTCCTACTATGTTAGCCTAGCTACACCGGTCCTACTATGTTAGCCTAGCTGAGCGGTCCTACTATGTTAGCCTAGCTACAGCGGTCCAACTATGTTAGCCTAGCTACAGCGGTCCAACTATGTTAGCCTAGCTACAGCGGTCCTACTATGTTAGCCTAGCTACAGCGGTCCTACTATGTTAGCCTAGCTACACCGGTCCTACTATGTTAGCCTAGCTACAGCGGTCCTACTATGTTAGCCTAGCTACAGCGGTCCAACTATGTTAGCCTAGCTTTCCAACTATGTTAGCCTAGCTACAGCGGTCCTACTATGTTAGCCTAGCTACACCGGTCCTACTATGTTAGCCTAGCTACACCGGTCCTACTATGTTAGCCTAGCTACACCAGTCCAACTATGTTAGCCTAGCTACACCGGTCCAACTATGTTAGCCTAGCTACACCGGTCCTACTATGTTAGCCTAGCTACACCGGTCCTACTATGTTAGCCTAGCTACAGAGGTCCAATTATGTTAGCCTAGCTACACCGGTCCTACTATGTTAGCCTAGCTACAGCGGTCCTATTATGTTAGCCTAGCTACAGCGGTCCTATTATGTTAGCCTAGCTACAGCGGTCCAACTATGTTAGCCTAGCTACAGCGGTCCAACTATGTTAGCCTAGCTACACCGGTCCTACTATGTTAGCCTAGCTACAGAGGTCCAACTATGTTAGCCTAGCTACAGCGGTCCTACTATGTTAGCCTAGCTACAGAGGTCCAACTATGTTAGCCTAGCTACACCGGTCCTACTATGTTAGCCTAGCTACACCGGTCCTACTATGTTAGCCTAGCTACAGCGGTCCAATTATGTTAGCCTAGCTACAGCGGTCCAACTATGTTAGCCTAGCTACACCGGTCCAATTATGTTAGCTTAGCTACAGCGGTCCAATTATGTTAGCCTAGCTACACCGGTCCTACTATGTTAGCCTAGCTACACCAGTCCAACTATGTTAGCCTAGCTACACCGGTCCAACTATGTTAGCCTAGCTACACCGGTCCTACTATGTTAGCCTAGCTACACCGGTCCTACTATGTTAGCCTAGCTACAGAGGTCCAATTATGTTAGCCTAGCTACACCGGTCCTACTATGTTAGCCTAGCTACAGCGGTCCTATTATGTTAGCCTAGCTACAGCGGTCCAACTATGTTAGCCTAGCTACAGCGGTCCTACTATGTTAGCCTAGCTACAGAGGTCCAACTATGTTAGCCTAGCTACACCGGTCCTACTATGTTAGCCTAGCTACACCGGTCCTACTATGTTAGCCTAGCTACAGCGGTCCAATTATGTTAGCCTAGCTACAGCGGTCCAACTATGTTAGCCTAGCTACACCGGTCCAATTATGTTAGCTTAGCTACAGCGGTCCAATTATGTTAGCCTAGCTACAGCGGTCCAATTATGTTAGCCTAGCTACACCGGTCCAACTATGTTAGCCTAGCTACACCGGTCCAACTATGTTAGCCTAGCTACACCGGTCCAACTATGTTAGCCTAGCTACACCGGTCCTACTATGTTAGCCTAGCTACACCGGTCCTACTATGTTAGCCTAGCTACACCGGTCCAACTATGTTAGCCTAGCTACACCGGTCCAACTATGTTAGCCTAGCTACACCGGTCCAATTATGTTAGCCTAGCTACACCGGTCCTACTATGTTAGCCTAGCTACACCGGTCCAACTATGTTAGCCTAGCTACACCGGTCCAACTATGTTAGCCTAGCTACACCGGTCCAACTATGTTAGCCTAGCTACACCGGTCCTACTATGTTAGCCTAGCTACACCGGTCCTACTATGTTAGCCTAGCTACACCGGTCCAATTATGTTAGCTTAGCTACAGCGGTCCAACTATGTTAGCCTAGCTACACCGGTCCTACTATGTTAGCCTAGCTACACCGGTCCTACTATGTTAGCCTAGCTACAGCGGTCCAATTATGTTAGCCTAGCTACACCGGTCCAACTATGTTAGCCTAGCTACACCGGTCCAACTATGTTAGCCTAGCTACACCGGTCCAACTATGTTAGCCTAGCTACACCGGTCCTACTATGTTAGCCTAGCTACACCGGTCCTACTATGTTAGCCTAGCTACACCGGTCCAATTATGTTAGCTTAGCTACAGCGGTCCAACTATGTTAGCCTAGCTACACCGGTCCAACTATGTTAGCCTAGCTACACCGGTCCAACTATGTTAGCCTAGCTACACCGGTCCTACTATGTTAGCCTAGCTACACCGGTCCTACTATGTTAGCCTAGCTACACCGGTCCAACTATGTTAGCCTAGCTACACCGGTCCAACTATGTTAGCCTAGCTACACCAGTCCAATTAAGTGGTGTAATTTTCACATGTCTAGTTGATTAGGGTTTATAAATGAGTAGTTAAAGGAGTCTTCCTCACCACCATCATCATCATCATCACCACTGCAGTCATTCTCCAGCTCATCATCAGGATAGTCCTCTTCCCCTCTGTCTCCATCCTCCTGCATGGCAACCCTCTGCATGGCAACCTCCTGCATGGCAACCCTCTGCATGGCAACCCCCTGCATGGCAACCTCCTGCATGGCAACCTCCTGCATGGCAACCTCCTGCATGGCAACCTCCTGCATGGCAACCTCCTGCATGGCAACCTCCTGCATGGCAACCTCCTGCATGGCAACACTCTGTGGACTGTATGGACAGACAGGAAACTCAAAGACAAAGCAAGACACATGATAGTAAAAAAAAAAAAAGAAGCTTCACACAACCTGACTCACTGAGTTCCCTAGACAAACAAGACATGACAGAACATACTCTCAAGACACCAATACTTAAGCTGGTTAACACGACAGAACTTTAATGAATGAATTCAATTCACGTGACAATACATTCAGTATTGATCTACATAATAAAAATTAATGGAATGGATTTATATAGTCCCGTTCCAGCTCTCAAAACATGCTATGCCATCTTGTCTAACAACAGCTCGTAGTATGTGGGAGAACAGAACTGACCTGGAGAGCTGAGGTGACTCAGCCTGTTGTTCCTCCCCCAGGCCAGGAGGGGACCGGGAGGGGCTGTAGCCGCCCTGTAGAGACAGGACACTCCTCTCCTTGGTCAGGTGTATGGCTGATATCTGGGTGGTCACCGAGGTGACAGAAGGCCTCTGACTCTGAGAAGTATCTGAGGCGGACTCAGAACCCATCTCAGTGTTCTCTGGGATGGAACTAGCACCAGAACTAGCTGTGGCACTGTCCTGGGTATAGGACTGGGTTGGAGTTATCCCTGCACCAGAACTAGCTGTGGCAGTGGCCTGGGTAGAGGACTGTGTTGGAGTTATCCCTGCATGGGGTAGAGGTGCCATGGAGGCTGTTGTGCTACTACTGTTTGTTGTGGTGTTACTGTCGAGGCCAGAGGCACTGGAGGTCTCCATGGACACAGGCTGGTCTCTCATAGTAAGGCAGAGTGGTACAGAGGGTTTGGCTGGAGCAGGGCTGTGGCTGACAGAGATGACAGGGCTATTAGTCATTGCTTTGCCAATCTGGACTGGATCCACGTTGGACCCTGGTGTTCCAGTAGTAAAACTATTAACAGTCCCGTTCCTGGGATGAGGGGTGAGCGCGCTCCGTGACTGGGTCAGCTTCCTCACAGCCTCAGTAAACTCCACCTCAGAGTTGACCTTCCCGATCCTCTCTGTTGATGTGTTATGAGGAGCTCCAGGAGCCCCATGGACAGCAGCACAAAAGCCCAGCCTCTGGGAGTGACCCTCCATGTCTGCTGCCATCAGGCTCTCAAACTGATGCGGGTCCTGGAGCCTCCATGTCTGACCCAGTGACACATCCTGGTGGTGGGATGACCTATCCTGCAAAGGCACAGTGTTGGGGGGGTGGTGTGTGAACTTAGTCTGGGTTTTGCCATCCCCATTGTCCCCGCTACGGCAATAGGAGGCCGATTTGGTCTGGGGAGACAAAGGTTTTGCTGAGTCTCTTGTCTGGGTAGTCTCCTGTCTGGGACAGGAAGGCACTTTACCCATAGTGGGCCTCATAAACCCTTTGCTATTGTCTCTCAGCTTGCCACTGGTCCAGGGGACTGACTGGTTGGTGGGCATGCTGGTGGTGGTGGTGCTTTCAGCAGGCTGTGAAGCAGCGTTGTTCTGCGAGTCTGGGACACGTTCTGCCTTTGGTGGACAGGGGCACGTTGGATAGGGAGCAGGCTGGGGTGACAAGGCTCTTTTTCGGGCCAGGATCCGTGATCTTAAATTTTGTGATTCCAAGTTGCAGCTGGGCCGATAGCTATTTACGGTTGGCTCTAACACACCAGGGTTATGTCTGTATGAGATAATGTCAGCACTAGATATCTGTGTACTCTTAGAGAGAACAGTTGGTTGACAGTGACCATTACTATGACCATTAGCTAAATTAGCAGCTGCGCTACCAGGACGCTGTGGCTTGTTAGCTAGGTAAGTGGCAGCAGGCACAGAACGGTTGTAGGCACGTTGTAGAGGGGTCCCTGAGGTAGTATGGAGGTGGTTGTTCTGAGTCTGACCCACCCTCGCATTCAGCTGACCTATAGAGTCACTGGTGACCCGGGGGACACTGGCACAGGATTTAAGGGTCTTCTTCTCATGCGAGCTGAAGGGCCTAGTGGGACTGTCAGCAGTATGAAACACTGCTGACTTGGCTCGAATAATGAGAGTTGATGACCGGGAGCAGGAGGCCCTTGTATTCAACTTGTCTTCAGAGGCCATCAAGTGCCATCTCACACCCTCCTGGCATGGACTTTGGCTGACACATCAGGGAATTGAGGGAACCAGGGGATCACCATGCCACTGAAACAAAACAAATCCATAGATGATATTTTTTTTTAAATTAAAAAACGGAATAATGAAAGTTGACACAAGTGGTCTGATTAAGTGACAACATGAATCTATAAATACAACGGCATGTGGAATAACAGCTAGCTAGATAAGTTGCAAGCAATCCTAGTTCATAGTTAGCTTGGTAAGTTAGCCAACATGCTAACTAGGTAGTAAGTGGCTAAATATCTTTGACAATCAATGTAAGCAGAGAAAAGTTAGTTAGCACCGGTAACGTTAGCTTAGCAATACGCTAGCCAGTTTACAAGTATCACGACTAAATAGATTTAGACACCATCGACCGAATGTATCTGCACTTTTAAATGCACGGTGACGGTACCGTAAGGGGAAAAGCCGGTCGTCGGCTAACGTTAGCGAACCGGTAGGCAGCCATGTGGTTTCATCGTGAAGCTAACGATGCTAGTCGTTAGCTTGCTGTCAAACACTCGCTAGCCAACTAGCGTTAGCTACCGGTATATTCAATTCGTGATTCAGAATCAATTCCAATGGAATAGATCATATCGTTAACGTTACATATCGTTAACGTTACGATGACTAGAAATTAGACTCAAGTCAAACTGAAAGGGATTCCTGAAGCACGTCCTAAGGGCCTAGCAACAAGCTAGTTGACGTTAGCTAGCTAGGTGTGAAATATGAACTCTTTAACTTTACATGCTCAGGACTCTCCCCTCCTCAAAAAAAAAAACAATCAACTAGAGCCAACAACCTCCTAATAACATTAACGAATTTCAGAGGCCTAGCTAGTTACTTAATATTAAAAACTGGCACATGGTTACAATTGATAATGTTAATATTTACCTGCGCCCGAAGCGTGGCAACAGTAGTAGTGGTGCTTTTCACACCATAACAAAGTGTCTATTACCACAAGGGACTCCCTCCCTCAACGTGCTCAGAGCATGGCGTATTATCCTGGAGGTAAAACCCGACACACACAGACTATTTAGTATTTGTTACGTTTCGTAGGCGTATTGGTATGTATTAATCGGTTGGACTTCCATCATCCATTTCGTATAATATGTCACGAAAATACAATTCGTATGATATGTCACGAAAATACAATTCGTATGATATGTTACGAAAATACAATTCGTAGGATATGTTACGAAAATACAATTCGTATGATATGTTACGAAAATACAATTCGTAGGATATGTTACGAAATACAATTCGTATGATATTGTAATGACCTGACTAGATCATAAATGAACAATTGTCCAGACAGAGGCTTGAGTTTGCGAATTGACGGTTTATTGAACCAACTTTACACAGGCTACTGTTTGGGCCGTAGCACACGCCAAATAGATGACAGATAACCCACAAGCCAATCGTGACCTTCTCTTGTGAAGCCCAGACGTAAGAGAGAGAGAACAAAGGCTGAACCTGGTCTTAACTTCCAATGCCCAACCCCCCTCCACGCCACTCCGCCAACCACCAGGATGCCCGGCATCAGAACATTCCAGGCATTCCCGTGATTGGCAGATAGCAGGTTGATTGACATGTCGGACCCCGCGAACACCGGGTACTGGTCAGTACAACACAACCACCTCCTAGCCTAGCACATAACACACAGCTGTCTGTGCGGGTCGCTACACAGCCCCCCCACCACAAAGTCCCTCGTCCCCGAGGGAACAAACAAAGTCTCTGAAGCGACCCGGAGGTCTCCTTTGCCTGCGTGGCCGTGATGGTCGCAGAGTGCCCCTCTGGGAACCAGGGGATGAAGGCAGGGATATGGGGGACAAGGAAGCGGGAACGGGTAATACAGTCCGTGGTTCTGGGGAACCACGCGGTGACACAGGGGGAGACAGGGGAGTGGGCTGTCTGGAGCCTTGTCTGCGGCACCTGAGGGTGGGTGCCTGGAGAATGTCATTGCCAGAGAGGGGAATTGTGGGGGTTCCTGGGGTTTGGGGAGAAGAGGCCCCTCTGTATGGGGCTAACCTGTCCCGGTGCAGTGCCACCTTTCTCCCCCTGGGAGGAAGCTGCACCCGGTACACAACCTCCCCTACCCTCTCCAGGACACTGCAGGGTCCCACCCAGTGACTGTCCAACTTGGGGCATCTGCCTTTTTTCCTTAGGGGGCTGTAGACCCAGACCAGCTCCCCAGCCACAAAGTGCCTTCACCGGGTGTGCACGTCATAGTTCCTTTTCTGCCTCACACCTGCATTCACCAGCTGCTCTCTGGCGAAGGTGTGGGCTGTCTCCAGGCGGTCCTGGAGTCTCCGGGCATACTCCGGCCCCGGAGGAACATGAGGGCTATCCAGGGGCCGACCAAACGCCATCTCCGCAGGGGTGCGGATCTCTCCCCAGCATGAGGAGGGCAGGCGTGCAGGAGGTGGAGTCTTGGACAGCGGAGCGGCATGCCATGAGGACCATAGGCAGGTGCTTGTCCCAGTCACGCTGGTGTTTGGAAGAGACGATGGCCAGCTGCTGTCCAAGCGTTTTGTTGAAGCGCTCCACAAGGCCATCACTTTGAGGATGGAGAGGAGTAGTGCGGGTCTTGTGCATACCCAGCCTCTCACACATGGTGGCGAACACACGGGACTCAAAGTTTCTGCCTTGGTCGCTGTGGATGGACTCTGCAGCTCCAAACCTGCTGAACATCCCCGCTGTCAGGGCGTCGACGATGGTCTCTGCCTCCTGGTCAGGCAGAGCATAGGCCTCGGGCCATTTTGTGAAATAGTCCATGGCCGTGAGCACCCAGCGGTTTCCACTGTCTGTGGTGGGGAACGGCCCAACTACATCCACTCCCACCCTCTCCATGGGAGCCCCCACTGGGAACTGTTGGAGCTGAGCATGAGAGCGGCCTGGGGGCCCTTTCTCGCTGTGCAGTTGTCACAGCGGCGAAAAGTCCTCCACATCCCTCTTGTGCTGCCCCAGTAGAAGCCCTGACGGAGACGGCGCAGTGTTTTTGTGACCCCAAAGTGTCCAGTCCCCACCCCCCATGAGTACTCTGGAGCACAGCCTCCCGCAATGCTTTTGGGACCACCACCTGCCACCTCTCCTCTCCCGTAGCTGACTCCTTCCATGCCCGCTGTAGCACGCCATCAGCCAGCCGCAGTCTCTCAAACTTCGACCACAACCCTTTGGTCGCGAGTGAAAGCGCTGTCACCTCTTCCCATGGTGGCCTCACCTGCGCCTCTACCCACTGTAGCACTGGCTGTAGGTCTGTGTCCCGTCCCTGCTGCTGCCGCCATTCAGCCACGTCGACAGTCTGCAGCTCACAGCAGACAGGCCCGCTCGCCCGACACACTGTGGCACAGACACCCTCCTCTGCCCGCAGCTCTCTCTCCCGTCCTCTCTCCGTTCACAGTGGCGGCAGCCGTCTGCAGTACAGGGCCGACGGGACATGGCGTCGGCGTTGGAGTGGCGTGCCCCTGCCCTGTGCACCACCGTGAAGTCATACGGCTGAAGCTCCTCCAACCAGCGTGCCACCTGCCCCTCTGGCTCTCTGAAAGACATGAGCCACTGGAGAGCAGAGTGGTCAGTCCTTACAGTAAAGGGCAGACCACCCAGGTAGTACTTGAAGTGTTTGACGGAAGCCACAACAGCCAAGAGCTCCCGCCGGGTGACACAGTAGCGGCGCTCATGTTTGTCAAATGTTTTGCTGAAGTACGCCACCACTCTCTCCCCCTCTGGCCCCACCTGGGCCAGCACCCCACCCATGCCCACATTGCTCGCGTCTGTGTCCAGGATAAAGGGCAAGGTGAGGTCAGGGGGGGCGAGCACGAATGAGTTCTGTCATTTCGGCCACCCAAGCAGGCTTTTCCGGCTCCGGGCTGCTCTGCCCCCCAGCTCGCACAGAGGGTGTGTCTCCCTGCACCCCCACCAAAGCCCCAGCTGAAGCCCCAGCCCACACCAGCTCCCTCTCCAAAGCCATCTCCAAGGCTGTCTGCAATGACTCAGGATGAGCCAGCTGGGTCTGTATGCGCAGCTCCGTAGGGTAGAGCGCCTGTATGAACTGGTCCCGTGCTAGCTCGCTCTGCACGGAGGGGGCATGTGAGCATATGCCCGCCGAGAGAGGCTCTCAATGTCATTAGCTAGCACCCGTAGAGGCTCTCCAGGCTGCCTGCGTCTATTCCTCAGTTCGGAGCGCAGTAGCCCGGGCTGTACACACTGTCCATAGCGCCTCCTCAGTGCTCCCACTAGAGCACCATAATCATGCCTGTCCTCGGGGCTAATCAATATCAAACAGGCCAGAGCTTCATCCGTGAGGCATAAAGCCAACTGCAGTGCCCTTTCTTCATCCGACCACCCCCTAAAATGAGCTAACAGTTCAAACTGAGCATGAAAAGCTTCCCAATCCGCCTTACCGGAATACTTCGGGGTCTTAACAGATACGGACGCAGCCGGGAACTGGGCGACGCCATGTTTGTTTACATCCTGAGCCCCAGATTCCTCGTCACGCCGCGTCGACGTCGCCACTTCGGTCCGCCCACCAGAATCCGCGCGAAATACACTCGACGAAACACTCATGCCCGCTTCAGCCACCATCACTCTAACGTCCTCCCTCAAGCGGCCTCTGCGCTCCGACGCCCTGGCGATCTCCTCAGACAGAACCCCCGACGTCCATTCACACGCACCTCCTTGGCCATAATCGTCCCCTACCTCCACCTTCACTTTCGGATTCCCTCGAAGCATTTTCAATCCCCGTTCTCACCTACGGTAGCTAGCCACATAAGTCAGCTAGCTAGCTGGCTAACTTGTATCAACGTTTTTACTTCTGACACCAATGTAATGACCTGACTAGATCATAAATGAACAATTGTCCAGACAGAGGCTTGAGTTTGCGAATTGACGGTTTATTGAACCAACTTTACACAGGCTACTGTTTGGGCCGTAGCACACGCCAAATAGATGACAGATAACCCACAAGCCAATCGTGACCTTCTCTTGTGAAGCCCAGACGTAAGAGAGAGAGAACAAAGGCTGAACCTGGTCTTAACTTCCAATGCCCAACCCCCTCCACGCCACTCCGCCAACCACCAGGATGCCCGGCATCAGAACATTCCAGGCATTCCCGTGATTGGCAGATAGCAGGTTGATTGACATGTCGGACCCCGCGAACACCGGGTACTGGTCAGTACAACACATCCACCTCCTAGCCTAGCACATAACACACAGCTGTCTGTGCGGGTCGCTACAATATGTTACGAAAATACAATTCGTATGATATGTTACGATTTGCAATTTGTTGTGTCTAAAGTAATTTTTCTTTACTGCACCACCAACTGAATTTTGCTCTGCCAGGAGTACCCCTGAAGTACTCCCCATGTGCATTTTACCAGTAGGCCTGTGGTCTCATGAGTCTTCTGAAGTACCCCCAGGGGTCCTAGTACCCCTGGTTGGAAACCACTGATCTAGGTGGCTAGGTAGCCAGCTCTATGGGTTAGGGTTAGCTAAAGGTGTTCAGGTTAGGGTTAGCTAAAAGGGTTCAGGTTAGGGGAAGGGTTAGCTAAAAGGGTTCAGGTTAGTGGAAGGGTTAGCTAAAGGGTTCAGGTTAGGGTTAGCTAAAAGGGTTCAGGTTAGGGTTAGCTAAAAGGGTTCAGGTTAGGGGAAGGGTTAGCTAAAAGGGTTTAGGTTAGGGTTAGCTAAAAGGGTTCAGGTTAGGGGAAGGGTTAGCTAAAGGGTTCAGGTTAGGGTTAGCTAAAAGGGTTCAGGTTAGGGTTAGCTAAAAGGGTTCAGGTTAGGGTTAGCTAAAAGGGTTTAGGTTAGGGTTAGCTAAAAGGGTTCAGGTTAGGGGAAGGGTTAGCTAAAGGGTTCAGGTTAGGGGAAGGGTTAGCTAAAAGGGTTTAGGTTAGGGTTAGCTAAAAGGGTTCAGGTTAGGGGAAGGGTTAGCTAAAAGGGTTCAGGATAGGGGAAGGTTTAGCTAAAAGGGTTCAGGTTAGGGGAAGGTTTAGCTAAAAGGGTTCAGGTTAGGGTTAGCTAAAAGGGTTCAGGTTAGGGAAAGGGTTAGCTAAAAGGGTTCAGGTTAGGGGAAGGGTTAGCTAAAAGGGTTCAGGATAGGGGAAGGTTTAGCTAAAAATGATTCGGGATACGGGAAGGGCTAGCTAACAAGTAGTTGAAAAGTAGCTGAAAAGTAGTAAAGTAGCGAAAATGCTAAAGTTGTTCATGATGAGATTAAAACACACAACCTTTGGGTTGCTACACAAGGCTACCTGCTGCCTCATGTATCATGTGCAGTATTCTGAAAATGTTTCCTCAATTTGACATCAACTTGACACATTCTATTGATAGTTGTCAAGTCAGGCTGGTGAAAATACCCTGTTCAAACTGAATCATGCAGTTTCACACACAACAGATCCATGATGCTCAAGGGATGAAATTGCACGATAGCAACACTTGTCTGCAATTTGGAATCAATAGACACATAGTCATACATTACCAATACCCGTTACATAGTGTAACCAATACCCATTACACAGTGTTACCAATACCCATTACACAGTGTTACCAATACCCATTACACAGTGTTACCAATACCCATTACACAGTGTTACCAATACCCATTACACAGTGTTACCAATACCCATTACACAGTGTTACCAATACCCATTACACAAAGACTGTTACCAATACCCATTACACAAAGACTGTTACCACTACCCGTTACACAAAGACTGTTACCAATACCCATTACACAGTGTAACCAATACCCATTACACAGTGTTACCAATACCCATTACACAAAGACTGTTACCAATACCCATTACACAAAGACTGTTACCAATACCCATTACACAGTGTTACCAATACCCATTACACAAAGACTGTTACCAATACCCATTACACAAAGACTGTTACCACTACCCGTTACACAAAGACTGTTACCAATACCCATTACACAGTGTTACCAATACCCATTACACAAAGACTGTTACCAATACCCATTACACAAAGACTGTTACCAATACCCATTACACAGTGTTACCAATACCCATTACACAGTGTTACCAATACCCATTACACAGTGTTACCAATACCCATTACACAAAGACTGTTACCAATACCCATTACACAAAGACTGTTACCACTACCCGTTACACAAAGACTGTTACCAATACCCATTACACAGTGTTACCAATACCCATTACATAGTGTTACCAATACCCATTACACAGTGTTACCAATACCCATTACATAGTGTTACCAGTACCCATTACATTGTGTTACCAATACCCATTACATAGTGTTACCAATACCCATTACATAGTGTTACCAATACCCATTACATATTGTTACCAATACCCATTACACAGTGTTACCAAAACCCATTACACAAAGACTGTTACCACTACCCGTTACACAAAGACTGTTACCAATACCCGTTACATAGTGTAACCAATACCCGTTACATAGTGTTACCAAATCAAATCAAATCAAATCAAATGTTATTTGTCACATACACATGGTTAGCAAATGTTAATGCGAGTGTAGCGAAATGCTTGTGCTTCTAGTTCCGACAATGCAGTGATAACCAACAAGTAACCAACAAGTAATCTAACTAACAATTCCAAAACTACTGTCTTATACATGTGGGGATAAGTATACAGAGCAGCATACAGTAGATACCCAACTGCCGATCTGCGGCCAATTCATCTCAGCCTAGTGTTACGGAAACATGGAATACACCCCGAGAGCTTCTGGTCAGCGGGGTGGTGGCACCGGGATCCTCATCTCTCCCAAGTGGTCATTCTCTCTTTCTCCCCTTACCCATCTGTCTATACCCACATTCCATGCTGTCCCACACTTACAGCCCTTTCAAAACTTAACATCAAAGATCGCCCTGGTTCCTCGGACCAATACCCTTGATTACACTCACCTCTCACAGTTCTGTTTAACCTCCCAACCTTTGACTCATTCCTCTCTGCCTCCTTCTTTCCACTCCTCTCCTCTTTTGACCTCTCCCTCTCACCTTCCCCCCTAGGCAGGCAATGCTCGACCTCATCTTTACTAGATGCTGTTCTTCCACTAACCTCATTGTCCCCTCCAAGTCTCCGACCACTAATCCTTTTCCCTCTCGCTCTCATCAACACTTCCCACACTGCCCCTACTCAGATGGTATCGCGCCGTCCCAACCTTCGCTCTCTCTCCCCGCAATCCTATCATCTCTTCCCTCTGCTCAAACCTTCTCCAACCTATCTCCTGATTCTGCCTCCTCAACCCTCCTCTCCTCCCTTTCTGCATCCTTTGACTCTCTACCCCTATCCTCCATCGGTCCTCCCCTCCCGCTCCGTGGCTCAACGACTCATTGCGAGATGGGCAGCCGGCGGAAATGGAGGAAAACTGTCCCTGCGGACCTGGCATCCTTTCACTCCCTCCTCTCTACATTTTCCTCTTCTGTCGCTGCTGCTAAATGCTTTCTACCACTCTAAATTCCAAGCATCTGCCTCTAACCCTAGGAAGCTCTTTGCCACCTTCTCCTCCCTCCTGAATCCCCCTCCCCCTCCTCCCTCTCTGCAGATGACTTCGTCAACCATTTTGAGTGATATCCTCGTTTGCTAAGTCAAGCGACACCGCTGGTTCTGCTCACAAATCAAATCAAATTCCACAAGCAGATGTTAATGCGAGTGATAAGTGCCTAGTTCCGACAATGCAGTGATAACCAACAAGTAATCTAACTAACAATTCCAAAACTACTGTCTTATACACAGTGTAAGGGGATAAGGAATATGTACATAAGGATATATGAATGAGTGATGGTACAGAGCAGCATACAGTAGATGGTATCGAGTACAGTATATACATATGAGATGAGTATGTAGACAAAGTAAACAAAGTGGCATAGTTAAAGTGGCTAGTGACATAAGAATGCAGTCGATGATCTAGAGTACAGTATATACATATGCATATGAGATGAATAATGTAGGGTAAGTAACATTATATAAGGTAGCATTGTTTAATGTGGCTAGTGATATATTTACATCATTTCCCATTATTAAAGTGGCTGGAGTTGGGTCAGTGTCAATGACAGTGTGTTGGCAGCAGCCACTCAATGTTAGTGGTGGCTGTTTAACAGTCTGATGGCCTTGAGATAGAAGCTGTTTTTCAGTCTCTCGGTCCCAGCTTTGATGCACCTGTACTGACCTCGCCTTCTGGATGATAGCGGGGTGAACAGGCAGTGGTTCGGGTGGTTGATGTCCTTGATGATCTTTATGGCCTTCCTGTAACATCGGGTGGTGTAGGTGTCCTGGAGGGCAGGTAGTTTGCCCCCGGTGATGCGTTGTGCAGACCTCACTACCCTCTGGAGAGCCTTACGGTTGAGGGGCGGAGCAGTTGCCGTACCAGGCGGTGATACAGCCCGCCAGGATGCTCTCGATTGTGCATCTGTAGAAGTTTGTGAGTGCTTTTGGTGACAAGCCGAATTTCTTCAGCCTCCTGAGGTTGAAGGGGCGCTGCTGCGCCTTCTTCACGACGCTGTCAGTGTGAGTGGACCAATTCAGTTTGTCTGTGATGTGTATGCCGAGGAACTTAAAACTTGCTACCCTCTCCACTACTGATCCATCGATGTGGATAGGGGTGTTCCCTCTGCTGTTTCCTGAAGTCCACAATCATCTCCTTAGTTTTGTTGACGTTGAGTGTGAGGTTATTTTCCTGACACCACACTCCGAGGGCCCTCACCTCCTCCCTGTAGGCCGTCTCGTCGTTGTTGGTAATCAAGCCTACCACTGTTGTGTCGTCCGCAAACTTGATGATTGAGTTGGAGGCGTGCATGGCCACGCAGTCGTGGGTGAACAGGGAGTACAGGAGAGGGCTCAGAACGCACCCTTGTGGGGCCCCCGTGTTGAGGATCAGCGGGGAGGAGATGTTGTTGCCTACCCTCACCACCTGGGGGCGGCCCGTCAGGAAGTCCAGAACCCAGTTGCACAGGGCGGGGTCGAGACCCAGGGTCCACACTGCCCTACCCTGTGCTCTGACCTCTTTCTCCCCTCTCTCTCCAGATGAAATCTCGCGTCTTGTGACGGCCGGCCGCCCAACAACCTGCCCGCTTGACCCTATCCCCTCCTCTCTTCTCCAGACCATTTCCGGAGACCTTCTCCCTTACCTCACCTCGCTCATCAACTCATCCCTGACCGCTGGCTACGTCCCTTCCGTCTTCAAGAGAGCGAGAGTTGCACCCCTTCTGAAAAAAACCTACACTCGATCCCTCCGATGTCAACAACTACAGACCAGTATCCCTTCTTTCTTTTCTCTCCAAAACCCTTGAACGTGCCGTCCTTGGCCAGCTCTCCCGCTATCTCTCTCAGAATGACCTTCTTGATCCAAATCAGTCAGGTTTCAAGACTAGTCATTCAACTGAGACTGCTCTTCTCTGTATCACGGAGCGCTCCACACTGCTAAAGCTAACTCTCTCTCCTCTGCTCTCATCCTTCTAGACCTATCGGCTGCCTTCGATACTGTGAACCATCAGATCCTCCTCTCCACCCTCTCCGAGTTGGGCATCTCCGGCGCGGCCCACGCTTGGATTGCGTCCTACCTGACAGGTCGCTCCTACCAGGTGGCGTGGCGAGAATCCGTCTCCTCACCACGTGCTCTCACCACTGGTGTCCCCCAGGGCTCTGTTCTAGGCCCTCTCCTATTCTCGCTATACACCAAGTCACTTGGCTCTGTCATAACCTCACATGGTCTCTCCTATCATTGCTATGCAGACGACACACAATTAATCTTCTCCTTTCCCCCTTCTGATGACCAGGTGGCGAATCGCATCTCTGCATGTCTGGCAGACATATCAGTGTGGATGACGGATCACCACCTCAAGCTGAACCTCGGCAAGATGGAGCTGCTCTTCCTCCCGCGAAGGACTGCCCGTTCCATGATCTCGCCATCACGGTTGACAACTCCACTGTGTCCTCCTCCCAGAGCGCTAAGAACCTTGGCGTGATCCTGGACAACACCCTGTCATTCTCAACTAACATCAAGGCGGTGGCCCGTTCCTGTAGGTTCATGCTCTACAACATCCGCAGAGTACGACCCTGCCTCACACAGGAAGCGGCGCAGGTCCTAATCCAGGCACTTGTCATCTCCCGTCTGGATTACTGCAACTCGCTGTTGGCTGGGCTCCCTGCCTGTGCCATTAAACCCCTACAACTCATCCAGAACGCCGCAGCCCATCTGGTGTTCAACCTTCCCAAGTTCTCTCCGTCACCCCGCTCCTCCGCTCTCTCCACTGGCTTCCAGTTGAAGCTCGCATCCGCTACAAGACCATGGTGCTTGCCTACGGAGCTGTGAGGGGAACGGCACCTCAGTACCTCCAGGCTCTGATCAGGCCCTACACCCAAACAAGGGCACTGCGTTCATCCACCTCTGGCCTGCTCGCCTCCCTACCACTGAGGAAGTACAGTTCCCGCTCAGCCCAGTCAAAACTGTTCGCTGCTCTGGCCCCCCAATGGTGGAACAAACTCCCTCACGACGCCAGGACAGCGGAGTCAATCACCACCTTCCGGAGACACCTGAAACCCCACCTCTTTAAGGAATACCTAGGATAGGATAAAGTAATCCTTCTCACCCCCTCCCTTAAAAGATTTAGATGCACTATTGTAAAGTGGCTGCTCCACTGGATGTCATAAGGTGAATGCACCAATTTGTAAGTCGCTCTGGATAAGAGCGTCTGCTAAATGACTTAAATGTAAATGTAAATGTAATATCATAAATAGGACTGGTGGAGTTATTGTAACGGATGTGAAACGGCTATCTTAGTTAGCGGTGCGCGCTAAATAGCGTTTCAATCGGTGACGTCACTTGCTCTGAGACCTTGAAGTAGTGGTTCCCCTTGCTCTGCAAGGGCCGCGGCTTTTGTGGAGCGATGGGTAACGATGCTTCGTGGGTTGCTGATGTGTGCAGAGGGTCCCTGGTTCGCGCCCGGGTATGGGCGAGGGGACGGTCTAAAGTTATACTGTTACATTATGTCACACATGCAGCTTTCATGTCTACTCTCGCTCCGGCGCTCGACATCGCTGGTACTGCCAACCATCATTACGGACACCTGGCAACCATCATTCCACACACCTGGCAACCATCATTACGCACACCTGGCAACCATCATTACACACACCTGGCAACTATCATTACACACACCTGGCAACTATCATTACGCACACCTGGCAACCATCATTACACACACCTGGCAACCATCATTATGCACACCTGGCAACCATCATTACACACACCTGGCAACTATCATTACGCACACCTGGCAACCATCATTACGCACACCTGGCAACCATCATTACGCACACCTGGCAACCATCATTACGCACACCTGGCAACCATCATTACACACACCTGGCAACCATCATTACGCACACCTGGCAACTATCATTACGCACACCTGGCAACCATCGTTACGCACACCTGGCAACCACCATTACGTACACCTGGTAACACCATTACGTACACCTGGCAACCATCATTACATACACCTGGCAACCATCATTACGCACACCTGGCAACCATCATTACGCACAGAGAGGTGGTAGAGAGGGGGGTAGAGAGGGGGGGAGAGGGGGATAGAGAGGGGGTAGAGAGTGGGGTAGAGAGGGGGTAGGATTGAGTATTCCATCACTTGTCGCCAGACCCTTTTTTAGTACCCATTTCACTAGCTGGCTGTTCCTCGTGTTGTTTCTACAGCTCTACTGAACACCGGTGTCACAGCTGGAGAGGGTCTGCAGAGAAGAATGGGAGAAACTCCCCATCCAACCTGTAAGAGCTGGAGAGGGTCTGCAGAGAAGAATGGGAGAAACTCCCCATCCAACCTGTAAGAGCTGGAGAGGATCTGCAGAGAAGAATGGGAGAAACTCCCCATCCAACCTGTAAGAGCTGGAGAGGGTCTGCAGAGAAGAATAGGAGAAATTCCCCTAATACAGGTGTGCAACCTGACAGAGCTGGAGAGGGTCTGCAGAGAAGAATAGGAGAAACTCCCCTAATACAGGTGTGCAACCTGACAGAGCTGGAGAGGATCTGCAGAGAAGAATGGGAGAAACTCCCCACCCAACCTCCCCAAATACAGGTGTGCAAAGCTTGTAGCGTCATACCCAAGAAGACTTGAGGCTGTAATCGCTGCCAAAGGTGCTTCAACAAAGTACTGAGTAAAGGGTCTGAATACTTATGTAAATGTAATATTATATAATAATAGAATAATATATATCATATTATAATATAAATGTAATATTTAAGGTATTATATTCATACATTTGTAAAAGAAAATGTTTTTGCTTTGATTATTATGGTGTGTAGATCATAGACAAACTAACATAGACAACCCACCCAACTCACGCCGTTACCATACTAAAACACAAGACAAAACAAAGGAACTTAGGTCAGAACGTGACAGTACCCCCCCCCGAAAGTGCGGACTCCGGCCGTAAAACCTGAACCTATAGGGGAGGGTCTGGGTGGGCGTCTGTCCGCGGTGGCGGCTCTGGCCATAGTATTTCTCCGCCTCCTTAACCGCCTCCGTGGCCTCTTCAGAGCGGCGACCCTCGCCCCTAGCCACGGGTCCCCACAGACAGATCCACTAGGACAGTCTCGTCCATCTCCACAGGACAGTCTCGTCCATCTCCACAGGACAGTCTCGTCCATCTCCACAGGACAGTCTCGTCCATCTCCACAGACAGATTCAACAACATGGACAATCCACAGCACATACAGGCACTAGGACAGTGTCACGAGAATTTTCAATTCCAATAATGATTATTATTATTATTTATTTTACCTTTATTTAACCAGGGAGGCCAGTTGAGAACAAGTTCTCATTTGCAACTGCGACCTGGCCAAGATAAAGCAAAGCAGTTCAACACATACAACAACACAGAGTTACACATGGAATAAACAAAACATACAGTCAGTAATACAGTAGAACAAAAGAAAACAAAGTCTATATACAGTGACTGCAAATGAGGTAAGTTAAGGAAATAAATAGGCAATGGTGGCGAAGTAATTACAATATAGCAATTAAACACTGGAATGGTAGATTGGCAGAAGATGAATGTACAGGTAGAGATACAGGGGTGCAAAGGAGCAAAATAAATAAATAAATACAGTATGGGGATGAGGTAGGTAGATAGATGGGCTGTTTACAGATGGGCTATGTACAGGTGCAGTGATCTGTAAAATGCTCTGACAGCTGGTGCTTAAAGCTAGTGAGGGAGATATGAGTCTCCAGCTTCAGAGATTTTTGCAATTCGTTCCAGTCATTGGCAGCAGAGAACTGGAAGGAAAGACGACCAAAGGAGGAATTGGCTTTGGGGGTGACCAGTGAGATATACCTGCTGGAGCGCGTGCTACGAGTGGGTGCTGCTATGGTGACCAGTGAGCTGAGATAAGGTGGTGCTTTACTTACCAGAGACTTATAGATGACCTGGAGCCAGTGGGTTTGGCGACGAGTATGAAGCGAGGGCCAACCAACGAGAGCGTACAGGTCGCAATGGTGGGTAGTATATGGGGCTTTGGTGACAAAACGGATGGCACTGTGATAGACTGCATCCAGTTTGTTGAGTAGAGTGTTGGAGGCTATTTTGTAGATGACATCACCGAAGTCAAGGATCGGCAGGATGGTCAGTTTTACGAGGGTATGTTTGGCAGCATGAGTGAAGGATGCTTTGTTGCGAAATAGGAAGCCAATTCTAGATTTAATTTTGGATTGGAGATGTTTAATGTGAGTCTGGAAGGAGAGTTTACAGTCTAACCAGACACCTAGGTATTTATAGTTCTAAGTCAGAGCCGTCCAGAGTAGTGATGCTGGACGGGCGAGCAGCAGCGGGCAGTGATTGGTTGAAGAGCATGCATTTAGTTTTACTAGTGTTTAAGAGCAGTTGGAGGCCACGGAAGGAGAGTTGTATGGCATTGAAGGTCGTCTGGAGGTTAGTTAGCACAGTGTCCAAAGAGGGGCCAGAAGTATACAGAATGGTGTCGTCTGCGTAGAGGTGGATCAGAGAATCACCAGCAGCAAGAGCGACATCATTGATGTATACAGAGAAAAGAGTCGGCCCAAGAATTGAAACATGTGGCACACCCATAGAGACTGTTAGAGGTCCGGACAACAGGCCCTCCGATTTGACACACTGAGCTCTATCAGAGAAGTAGTTGGTAAACCAGACGAGGCAATCATTTGAGAACACAAGGCTGTCGAGTCTGCCAATAAGAATGTGGTGATTGACAGAGTTGAAAGCCTTGGCCAGGTTGATGAATGCGGCTGCACAGTATTGTATTTTATCGATGGCGGTTATGATGACGTTTAGTACCTTGAGCGTGGCTGAGGTGACCAGCTCTGAAACCAGATTGCATAGCGGAGAAGGTACGGTGGGATATGAAATGGTCGGTGATCTGTTTGTTAACTTGGCTTTCGAAGACCTTAGAAAGACAGGGTAGGATAGATATAGGTCTGTAGCAGTTTGGGTCTAGAGTGTCACCCCCTTTGAAGAGGGGGATGACCGCGGCAGCTTCCAATCTTTGGGAATCTCAGACGATACGAAAGAGAGGTTGAACAGGCTAGTAATAGGGGTTGCAACAATTGCAGCGGATCATTTTAGAAAGAGAGGGTCCAGATTGTCTAGCCCGGCTGATTTGTAGGGGTCCAGATTTTGCAGCTCTTTCAGAACATTGGCTATATGGATTTGGGTGAAGGAGAAATGGTGGGGGCTTTGGCGGGTTGCTGTGGAGGGTGCCGGGCAGTTGACCGGGGTAGGGGTAGTGAGGTGGAAAGCATGGCCAGAAGTAGAGAAATGCTTACTGAAATTCTCAATTATAGTGGATTTATCGGTGGTGACAGTGTTTCCTAGCCTCAGAGCAGTGGACAGCTGGGAGGAGGTGCTCTTATTCTCCATGGACTTTACAGTGTCCCAGAAGGAGGTGCTATTTTTCTCTATGGACTTTACAGTGTCCCAGAAGGAGGTGCTCTTATTCTCCATGGACTTTACAGTGTCCCAGGAGGAGGTGCTCTTATTCTCCATGGACTTTACAGTGTCCCAGGAGGAGGTGCTCTTATTCTCCATGGACTTTACAGTGTCCCAGAAGGAGGTGCTCTTATTCTCCATGGACTTTACAGTGTCCCAGAAGGAGGTGCTCTTATTCTCTATGGACTTTACAGTGTCCCAGAAGGAGGTGCTCTTATTCTCCATGGACTTTACAGTGTCCCAGAAGGAGGTGCTCTTATTCTCCATGGACTTTACAGTGTCCCAGAAGGAGGTGCTCTTATTCTCTATGGACTTTACAGTGTCCCAGGAGGAGGTGCTCTTATTCTCCATGGACTTTACAGTGTCCCAGAAGGAGGTGCTCTTATTCTCTATGGACTTTACATTGTCCCAGAAGGAGGTGCTCTTATTCTCCATGGACTTTACAGTGTCCCAGGAGGAGGTGCTCTTATTCTCCATGGACTTTACAGTGTCCCAGGAGGAGGTGCTCTTATTCTCCATGGACTTTACAGTGTCCCAGAAGGAGGTGCTCTTATTCTCCATGGACTTTACAGTGTCCCAGAAGGAGGTGCTCTTATTCTCCATGGACTTTACAGTGTCCCAGAAGGAGGTGCTCTTATTCTCCATGGACTTTACAGTGTCCCAGAAGGAGGTGCTTTATTCTGTCCCAGGAGGAGGTGCTCTTATTCTCCATGGACTTTACAGTGTCCCAGAAGGAGGTGCTCTTATTCTCTATGGACTTTACAGTGTCCCAGGAGGAGGTGCTCTTATTCTCCATTCAGTGTCCCAGAAGGAGGTGCTCTTATTCTCCATGGACTTTACAGTGTCCCAGAAGGAGGTGCTCTTATTCTGTCCCAGAAGGAGGTGGACTTTACAGTGTCCCAGAAGGAGGTGCTCTTATTCTCCATGGACTTTACAGTGTCCCAGAAGGAGGTGCTCTTATTCTCTATGGACTTTACAGTGTCCCAGGAGGAGGTGCTCTTATTCTCCATGGACTTTACAGTGTCCCAGAAGGAGGTGCTCTTATTCTCTCCATGGACTTTACAGTGTCCCAGGAGGAGGTGCTCTTATTCTCCATGGACTTTACAGTGTCCCAGGAGGAGGTGCTCTTATTCTCCATGGACTTTACAGTGTCCCAGAAGGAGGTGCTCTTATTCTCCATGGACTTTACAGTGTCCCAGAAGGAGGTGCTCTTATTCTCCATGGACTTTACAGTGTCCCAGAAGGAGGTGCTCTTATTCTCCATGGACTTTACAGACTCTTATTCTCTATGGACTTTACAGTGTCCCAGAAGGAGGTGCTCTTATTCTCCATGGACTTTACAGTGTCCCAGAAGGAGGTGCTCTTATTCTCTATGGACTTTACAGTGTCCCAGAAGGAGGTGCTCTTATTCTCCATGGACTTTACAGTGTCCCAGAATTCTCCATGGAGGTGCTCTTATTCTCCATGGACTTTACAGTGTCCCAGGAGGAGGTGCTCTTATTCTCCATGGACTTTACAGTGTCCCAGGAGGAGGTGCTCCTATTCTCCATGGACTTTACAGTGTCCCATGGATGGACTTTACAGTGTCCCAGAAGGAGGTGCTCTTATTCTCTATGGACTTTACAGTGTCCCAGAAGGAGGTGCTCTTATTCTCCATGGACTTTACAGTGTCCCAGAAGGAGGTGCTCTTATTCTCCATGGACTTTACAGTGTCCCAGAAGGAGGTGCTCTTATTCTCTATGGACTTTACAGTGTCCCAGGAGGAGGTGCTCTTATTCTCCATGGACTTTACAGTGTCCCAGAAGGAGGTGCTCTTATTCTCTATGGACTTTACAGTGTCCCAGAAGGAGGTGCTCTTATTCTCCATGGACTTTACAGTGTCCCAGAAGGAGGTGCTCTTATTCTCCATGGACTTTACAGTGTCCCAGAAGGAGGTGCTCTTATTCTCTATGGACTTTACAGTGTCCCAGAAGGAGGTGCTCTTATTCTCCATGGACTTTACAGTGTCCCAGAAGGAGGTGCTCTTATTCTCTATGGACTTTACAGTGTCCCAGAAGGAGGTGCTCTTATTCTCCATGGACTTTACAGTGTCCCAGAAGGAGGTGCTCTTATTCTCCATGGACTTTACAGTGTCCCAGAAGGAGGTGCTCTTATTCTCTATGGACTTTACAGTGTCCCAGGAGGAGGTGCTCTTATTCTCCATGGACTTTACAGTGTCCCAGGAGGAGGTGCTCTTATTCTCCATGGACTTTACAGTGTCCCAGAAGGAGGTGCTCTTATTCTCTATGGACTTTACAGTGTCCCAGGAGGAGGTGCTCTTATTCTCCATGGACTTTACAGTGTCCCAGAAGGAGGTGCTCTTATTCTCTATGGACTTTACAGTGTCCCAGGAGGAGGTGCTCTTATTCTCCATGGACTTTACAGTGTCCCAGGAGGAGGTGATCTTATTCTCCATGGACTTTACAGTGTCCCAGAACTGTTTTGATTTAGTGCTACAGGATGCAAATTTCTGTTTGAAAAAGCTAGCCTTTGTTTTGCTAAGTGCCTGTGTATATTTGTTCCTAACTTCCCTGAAAAGTTGCATATCACGGGGGCTATTCGATGCTAATGCAGAACCCCACAGGATGTTTTGTGCTGGTCAAGGGCAGAAAGGTCTGGAGTGAACCATGGACTATATCTATTCCTAGTTCTTTTTCCTAGCATGCTTATTTAAGATGGTGAGGAAGGCACTTTTAAAGAATAGCCAGGCATCATCTACTGACGGGATGAGGTCAATGTCATTCCAGGATACCCGGGCCAAGTCAATTAGAAAGGCCTGCTCGCAGAAGTGTTTTAGGGAGCACATATAGGCACTAGCATGCACACATATCCATCTCGCTCATAGCAAGAAGTTAATGCTGTCCTGAAACAAACATCTTGTTTCTACATCACATCCCCAATTACACGTTATGATGTTAGCGATCTCTCTAGCTACATGTTATGTTAATGATCTAACTAGCTACATGTTATGTTAGTGATCTCTAGCTACATGTTATGTTAATGATCTCTCTAGCTACATGTTATGTTAATGATCTAACTAGCTACATGTTATGTTAATGATCTAACTAGCTACATGTTATGCTAATGATCTCTCTAGCTACATTTTTGATGTTAACGATCTCTCTAGCTACATGTTATGTTAATGATCTAACTAGCTACGTGCTATGTTAATGATCTAACTAGCTACATGCTATGTTAATGATCTCTCTAGCTACATGTTATGTTAATGATCTCTCTAGCTACGTGCTATGTTAATGATCTCTCTAGCTACATGTTTTGATGTTTAAGTTACTGCCCCCATATCTTTCATGTAAATCCCATGTTCCAATCGGCTTTAAGAAAAACATTGAAATTCAAAGTGTACTGTATGTTACTGATTCATGAGTTTCAATGGAAACTGGATTTTAAATAGACATTTTCTGTGTAATTTTAAAGCCGTAGCTTGTGTAAGCAGATGAATATATTCCAAATAAATCAACGTTTGTAGATACAGTGGTAGGTATGTTTGTATTTATTGCAATGTACTTATGGGTGATGTGCAACTGATCAAGACTTTAATAAATGTCCGTCACAATCAGTTTAATTAAACAGCAGTAGAATTCACAGTTAAAGTTGGAGTGTTTCCTCTAATACACAATTCATCATCTTTGGTCTGAGGCTATTTGACACAGCTTATCCAGAGTTGGGAATCTGCTTCCCACGTACCCCCCTACGTGTTATCATTAAATATAGTGTGACTCGCTTTGTAAAGTTACCATCTAGTGTAACTCGCTTTGTAAAGTTACCATCTAGTGTAACTAGCTTTGTAAAGTTACCATCTAGTGTAACTAGCTTTGTAAATTTACCATCTAGTGTAACTAGCTTTGTAAAGTTACCATCTAGTGTAACTCGCTTTGTAAAGTTACCATCTAGTGTAACCAGCTTTGTAAAGTTACAATCTAGTGTAACCAGCTTTGTAAAGTTACCATCTAGTGTAACTAGCTTTGTAAAGTTACCATCTAGTGTAACTAGCTTTGTAAAGTTACCATCTAGTGTAACTCGCTTTGTAAAGTTAACATCTAGTGTAACTAGCTTTGTAAAGTTACCATCTAGTGTAACTAGCTTTGTAAAGTTACCATCTAGTGTAACTAGCTTTGTAAAGTTACCATCTAGTGTAACTAGCTTTGTAAAGTTACCATCTAGTGTAACTAGCTTTGTAAAGTTACCATCTAGTGTAACTAGCTTTGTAAAGTTACCATCTAGTGTAACTAGCTTTGTAAAGTTACCGTCTAGTGTAACTAGCTTTCTAAAGTTACCATCTAGTGTAACCAGCTTTGTAAAGTTACCATCTAGTGTAACCAGCTTTGTAAAGTTACCATCTAGTGTAACTAGCTTTGTAAAGTTACCGTCTAGTGTAACTAGCTTTCTAAAGTTACCATCTAGTGTAACCAGCTTTGTAAAGTTACCATCTAGTGTAACTAGCTTTTCTTGGAGCAGCAGTAATGTATCTTGGATGCAAGATGTACCTTAGTTTGAAACTTGTCTCAGAACCTCGCGGTACCTGCCCAAAATGACACAATATGAGTTTAATCTTTTCCTTCAGATGGTTGAGCTCTATCCTGGCTCAATCTGCTCCTCTGTTCCCTGGTTAGCTGTAGGTTAGCTCTGTGCTGGGATACTGGCTCAGGGACCGTGGTGGGGAGTAGTGGCCTGCTGACCCTCTGGGTTAGAGTTGTATGTCTCTGTCTTGGCTGTGCTGTGCTGCTGTTTCAGCCACATAGCAGAGTACAAACCTCCCTGGGACAGCAACTCCTCATGCCTGGAGGGAGGGACGGAGGGAGGGAGGCAGGGAGGGAGGGAGAGGGAAAGGGAGAGAGGGAAGTGAAAGAGGGGAGAGGGTGAGTCAAAGAGGAGAGAGGGGGAGTCGAAGAGGAGAGAGGGGGGAGTTGAAGAGGAGAGAGGGGGAGTCAAAGAGGAGAGAGGGGGAGTCAAAGAGGAGGGAGGGGGAGTCAAAGAGGAGAGAGATTAAAGAGGAGAGAGGGGGAGTCAAAGAGGAGAGAGATTAAAGAGGAGAGAGGGGGAGTCAAAGAGGAGAGAGGTTAAAGAGGAGGGAGGGGGAGTCAAAGAGGAGAGAGGTTAAAGAGGAGGGAGGGGGTCAAAGAGGAGGGAGGGGGAGTCAAAGAGGAGAGAGATTAAAGTGGAGAGAGCGGGGAGTCAAAGAGGAGAGAGGGGGAGTCAAAGAGGAGAGAGGGGAGTCAAAGAGGAGGGAGGGGAGTCAAAGAGGAGAGAGGTTAAAGAGGAGAGAGGGGGAGTCAAAGAGGAGAGAGATTAAAGAAGAGAGAGGGGGAGTCAAAGAGGAGAGAGGTTAAAGAGGAGGGAGGGGGAGTCAAAGAGGAGAGAGGTTAAAGAGGAGGGAGGGGGAGTCAAAGAGGAGGGAGGGGAGTCAAAGAGGAGAGAGATTAAAGAGGAGAGAGGGGGAGTCAAAGAGGAGAGAGGGGGAGTCAAAGAGGAGAGAGGGGAGTCAAAGAGTAGGGAGGGGGAGTCAAAGAGGAGAGAGATTAAAGAGGAGAGAGGGGGAGTCAAAGAGGAGAGAGGTTAAAGAGGAGGGAGGGGGAGTCAAAGATGAGGGGAGTCAAAGAGGAGAGAGGGGGAGTCAAAGAGTCAAGAGGAGAGAGATTAAAGAGGAGAGAGGGGGAGTCAAAGAGGAGAGAGGGGGAGTCAAAGAGGAGAGAGGGGGAGTCAAAGAGTAGGGAGGGGGAGTCAAAGAGGAGAGAGATTAAAGAGGAGAGAGGGGGAGTCAAAGAGGAGAGAGGTTAAAGAGGAGGGAGGGGGAGTCAAAGATGAGGGGGAGTCAAAGAGGAGAGAGGGGGAGTCAAAGAGGAGAGGGGAGTCAAAGAGGAGAGAGGGAGGAGTCAAAGAGGAGAGAGGGGGAGTCAAAGAGGAGAGAGGGGGGAGTCAAAGAGGAGGGAGGGGGAGTCAAAGAGTTAATACCATACTATATACAGGGTCAGTTAATACCATACTATATACAGGGTCAGTTAGTACCATACTATATACAGGGTCAGTTAGTACCATACTATATACAGGGTCAGTTAGTACCATACTATATACAGGGTCAGTTAGTACCATACTATATACAGGGTCAGTTAGTACCATACTATATACAGGGTCAGTTAGTACCATACTGTATACAGGGTCAGTTAATACCATACTATATACAGGGTCAGTTAGTACCATACTGTATACAGGGTCAGTTAATACCATACTATATACAGGGTCAGTTAATACCATACTATGTACAGGGTCAGTTAATACCATACTATATACAGGGTCAGGTTAATACCATACTATATACAGGGTCAGTTAGTACCATACTATATATAGGGTCAGTTAATACTATATACAGGGTCAGTTAATACCATACTATATACAGGGTCAGTTAGTACCATACTATATACAGGGTCAGTTAGTACCATACTATATATAGGGTCAGTTAATACTATATACAGGGTCAGTTAATACCATACTATATACAGGGTCAGTTAGTACCATACTATATACAGGGTCAGTTAATACCATACTATATACAGGGTCAGTTAGTACCATACTATATACAGGGTCAGTTAATACCATACTATATACAGGGTCAGTTAATACTATACTATATACAGGGTCAGTTAATACTATACTATATACAGGGTCAGTTAATACCATACTATATACAGGGTCAGTTAATACTATATACAGGGTCAGTTAATACCATACTATATACAGGGTCAGTTAATACCATACTATATACAGGGTCAGTTAATACTATATACAGGGTCAGTTAATACCATACTATATACAGGGTCAGTTAATACCATACTATATACAGGGTCAGTTAATACTATACTATATACAGGGTCAGTTAGTACCATACTATATACAGGGTCAGTTAATACCATACTATATACAGGGTCAGTTAATACCATACTATATACAGGGTCAGTTAGTACCATACTATATACAGGGTCAGTTAATACCATACTATATACAGGGTCAGTTAATACCACACTATATACAGGGTCAGTTAATACCATACTATATACAGGGTCAGGTTAATACCATACTATATATAGGGTCAGTTAATACTATATACAGGGTCAGGTAGTCATCAGTGATACGGGTAGTAGTCATGGATACAGGGCGGTAGTCATCAGTGATACGGGTAGTAGTCATGGATACAGGGCGGTAGTCATCAGTGATACGGGTAGTAGTCATGGATACAGGGTGGTAGTCATCAGTGATACAGGGCGGTAGTCATGAGTGATACAGGGCGGTAGTCATTAGTGATACGGGTAGTAGTCATGGATACAGGGCGGTAGTCATCAGTGATACAGGGCGGTAGTCATCAGTGATACAGGGCGGTAGTCATCAGTGATACGGGTAGTAGTCATGGATACAGGGCGGTAGTCATCAGTGATACGGGTAGTAGTCATGGATACAGGGCGGTAGTCATCAGTGATACAGGGCGGTAGTCATCAGTGATAGAGGGTGGTAGTCATCAGTGATACGGGGCGGTAGTCATCAGTGATACAGGTAGTAGTCATGGATACAGGGTGGTAGTCATGGATACAGGGCGGTAGTCATCAGTGATATGGGTAGTAGTCATGGATACAGGGCGGTAGTCATCAGTGATACGGGTAGTAGTCATGGATACCGGGTTGTAGTCATCAGTGATACAGGGTGGTAGTCATCAGTGATACAGGGCGGTAGTCATGAGTGATACAGGGTGGTAGTCATCAGTGATACAGGGCGGTAGTCATCAGTGATACAGGGCGGTAGTCATAAGTGATACAGGGCGGTAGTCATCAGTGATACAGGGCGGTAGTCATCAGTGATACAGGGCGGTAGTCATCAGTGATACAGGGCGGTAGTCATCAGTGATACAGGGTGGTAGTCATCAGTGATACAGGGCGGTAGTCATCAGTGATACAGGGCGGTAGTCATCAGTGATACAGGGCGGTAGTCATCAGTGATACAGGGCGGTAGTCATGAGTGATACACGGTGGTAGTCATGGATACATTGTGGTAGTCATGGATACGGGGTGGTAGAGTAATTGTTTAGCCTGCTAGCTTATGTTTTTATATGTTGTGTATCTTTCCTATATCCACTTCCAGTTCTGTCTGGTTTGTTTCAACACAAAGCTAGCGCCCATCTAGCTTAGATGCTCCTCCCTCTACCTGCCTTCATTATTTTAACACCAAAGCATCATGGGAACTGTAGTAATCTCAGTATTCTAACAGCCAAGCATCATGGGAACTGTAGTAATCTCAGTATTCTAACAGCCAAGCATCATGGGAACTGTAGTAATCTCAGCATTCTAACAGCCAAGCATCATGGGAACTGTAGTAATCTCAGGATTCTAACAGCCAAGCATCATGGGAACTGTAGTAATCTCGGTATTCTAACAGCCAAGCATCATGGGAACTGTAATAATCTCAGTATTCTAACACCAAAGCATCATGGGAACTGTAGTAATCTCAGTATTCTAACATCCAAGCATCATGGGAACTGTAATAATCTCAGTATTCTAACACCAAAGCCTCCTGTCTCAGCCTCCAGTATTTATGCTGCAGTAGTTTATGTGTCGGGGGGCTAGGGTCAGTTTGTTATATCTGGAGTACTTCTCCTGTCCTATTCGGTGTCCTGTGTGAATCTAAGTGTGCGTTCTCTAATTCTCTCCTTCTCTCTTTCTTTCTCTCTCTCGGAGGACCTGAGCCCTAGGCCCGTGCCCCAGGACTACCTGACATGATGACTCCTTGCTGTCCCCAGTCCACCTGGCCATGCTGCTGCTCCAGTTTCAACTGGCCTGGGCCCTAGGACCATGCCCCAGGACTACCTGACATGATGACTCCTTGCTGTCCCCAGTCCACCTGGCCGTGCTGCTGCTCCAGTTTCAACTGTTCTGCCTTATTATTATTCGACCATGCTGGTCATTTATGAACATTTTAACATCTTGGCCATGTTCTGTTATAATCTCCACCCGGCACAGCCAGAAGAGGACTGGCCACCCCACATATGCTCTCTCTAATTCTCTCTTTCTTTCTCTCTCTCGGAGGACCTGAGCCCTAGGACCATGCCCCAGGACTACCTGACATGATGACTCCTTGCTGTCCCCAGTCCACCTGGCCGTGCTGCTGCTCCAGTTTCAACTGTTCTGCCTTATTATTATTCGACCATGCTGGTCATTTATGAACATTTTAACATCTTGGCCATGTTCTGTTATAATCTCCACCCGGCACAGCCAGAAGAGGACTGGCCACCCCACATAGCCTGGTTCCTCTCTAGGTTTCTTCCTAGATTTTGGCCTTTCTAGGGAGTTTTTCCTAGCTACCGTGCTTTTACACCTGCATTGCTTGCTGTTTGGGGTTTTAGGCTGGGTTTCTGTACAGTACTTTGAGATATCAGCTGATGTACGAAGGGCTATATAAATTGATTTGATTTGATTTGAAAGCATCATGGGAACTGTAGTAATCTCAGTATTCTAACAGCCAAGCATCATGGGAACTGTAGTAATTGAATCATTTTGGGCAATTTGGATAACTAGGGCCACTAAAACCTTTCTCTGGAATCGTGGAGACAAGCTGTGGAACGTTCCTTTAACTCTCTCTTTTCAAAGACACCTCTTAAAACAGTTTCTCACAGATTTGTTGAAAGCGCAAGAACGAAATGCAACAATGAGATGGGAACAAGAGGTCAAGTTTGCTCAGCTATAACGTGATATAAAAATGTCTGTATAGTAAAAGCCTGTTTCTACCAGTAGAATAGAACCCAATGGAACAGTTTTGTGCTCTCAGTTGTACAGCAGGGGAACAGCTCTCGGCATAATGGAAAATCACACCAGGACACTATTTCACAGGTAGTGGCACCCTCTAGTACACTGAAGCTGGAGGTTAACTGCCTGACAGACTGGATCTTTTGAAAGTGTATAGTGTCTTGTATAGGGTTTACTATCACTAAAGCCAGTTACTCACCTCCCTCTCTCTGCAATCTGGCCATCATGGACTACCAGGATCTGGTCTGAGCCAACGATGGTCGACAATCTGAAACAAAACACAATAACATTCACTTCAGCAAGAATGCCTTGGTTAGAACCAGCATCGGTGTAGAATGGAACACTATAAGAATGACTTGGTTAGAACCAGCATCGGTGTAGAATGGAACACTATAAGAATGACTTGGTTAGAACCAGCATCGGTGTAGAATGGAACACAATAAGAATGACTTGGTTAGAACCAGCATCGGTGTAGAATGGAACACAATAAGAATGACTTGGTTAGAACCAGCATCGGTGTAGAATGGAACACTATAAAAATGACTTGGTTAGAACCAGCATCGGTGTAGAATGGAACACTATAAGAATGACTTGGTTAGAACCAGCATCGGTGTAGAATGGAACACTATAAGAATGACTTGGTTAGAACCAGCATCGGTGTAGAATGGAACACTATAAGAATGACTTGGTTAGAACCAGCATCGGTGTAGAATGGAACACTATAAGAATGACCTGGTTAGAACCAGCATCGGTGTAGAATGGAACACAATAAGAATGACTTGGTTAGAACCAGCATCGGTGTAGAATGGAACACTATAAAAATGACTTGGTTAGAACCAGCATCGGTGTAGAATGGAACACTATAAGAATGACTTGGTTAGAACCAGCATCGGTGTAGAATGGAACACTATAAGAATGACTTGGTTAGAACCAGCATCGGTGTAGAATGGAACACTATAAGAATGACTTGGTTAGAACCAGCATCGGTGTAGAATGGAACACTATAAGAATGACTTGGTTAGAACCAGCATCGGTGTAGAATGGAACACTATAAGAATGACCTGGTTAGAACCAGCATCGGTGTAGAATGGAACACTATAAGAATGACCTGGTTAGAACCAGCATCGGTGTAGAATGGAACACTATAAAAATGACTTGGTTAGAACCAGCATCGGTGTAGAATGGAACACTATAAGAATGACTTGGTTAGAACCAGCATCGGTGTAGAATGGAACACTATAAGAATGACTTGGTTAGAACCAGCATCAGTGTAGAATGGAACACTATAAGAATGACTTGGTTAGAACCAGCATCGGTGTAGAATGGAACACTATAAGAATGACTTGGTTAGAACCAGCATCAGTGTAGAATGGAACACTATAAGAATGACTTGGTTAGAACCAGCATCGGTGTAGAATGGAACACTATAAGAATGACTTGGTTATGAGCAGCATCGGTGTAGAATGGAACACTATAAGAATGACTTGGTTAGAACCAGCATCGGTGTAGAATGGAACACTATAAGAATGACTTGGTTAGAACCAGCATCAGTGTAGAATGGAACACTATAAGAATGACTTGGTTAGAACCAGCATCGGTGTAGAATGGAACACTATAAGAATGACTTGGTTAGAACCAGCATCGGTGTAGAATGGAACACTATAAGAATGACTTGGTTAGAACCAGCATCAGTGTAGAATGGAACACTATAAGAATGACTTGGTTAGAACCAGCATCGGTGTAGAATGGAACACTATAAGAATGACTTGGTTAGAACCAGCATCAGTGTAGAATGGAACACTATAAGAATGACTTGGTTAGAACCAGCATCGGTGTAGAATGGAACACTATAAGAATGACTTGGTTAGAACCAGCATCGGTGTAGAATGGAACACTATAAGAATGACTTGGTTAGAACCAGCATCGGTGTAGAATGGAACACTATAAGAATGACCTGGTTAGAACCAGCATCGGTGTAGAATGGAACACTATAAGAATGACCTGGTTAGAACCAGCATCGGTGTAGAATGGAACACTATAAAAATGACTTGGTTAGAACCAGCATCGGTGTAGAATGGAACACTATAAGAATGACTTGGTTAGAACCAGCATCGGTGTAGAATGGAACACTATAAGAATGACTTGGTTAGAACCAGCATCAGTGTAGAATGGAACACTATAAGAATGACTTGGTTAGAACCAGCATCGGTGTAGAATGGAACACTATAAGAATGACTTGGTTAGAACCAGCATCAGTGTAGAATGGAACACTATAAGAATGACTTGGTTATGAGCAGCATCGGTGTAGAATGGAACACTATAAGAATGACTTGGTTAGAACCAGCATCGGTGTAGAATGGAACACTATAAGAATGACTTGGTTAGAACCAGCATCAGTGTAGAATGGAACACTATAAGAATGACTTGGTTAGAACCAGCATCGGTGTAGAATGGAACACTATAAGAATGACTTGGTTAGAACCAGCATCAGTGTAGAATGGAACACTATAAGAATGACTTGGTTAGAACCAGCATCGGTGTAGAATGGAACACTATAAGAATGACTTGGTTATGAGCAGCATCGGTGTAGAATGGAACACTATAAGAATGACCTGGTTAGAACCAGCATCGGTGTAGAATGGAACACTATAAGAATGCCTTGGTTAGAACCAGGATCGGTGTAAAATGGAACACTATAAGAATGACCTGGTTAGAACCAGCATCGGTGTAGAATGGAACACTATAAGAATGACCTGGTTAGAACCAGCATCGGTGTAGAATGGAACACTATAAGAATGACTTGGTTAGAACCAGCATCGGTGTAGAATGGAACACTATAAGAATGACTTGGTTAGAACCAGCATCGGTGTAGAATGGAACACTATAAGAATGACTTGGTTAGAACCAGCATCGGTGTAGAATGGAACACTATAAGAATGACTTGGTTAGAACCAGCATCGGTGTAGAATGGAACACTATAAGAATGACTTGGTTAGAACCAGCATCGGTGTAGAATGGAACACTATAAGAATGACTTGGTTATGAGCAGCATCGGTGTAGAATGGAACACTATAAGAATGACTTGGTTAGAACCAGCATCGGTGTAGAATGGAACACTATAAGAATGACTTGGTTATGAGCAGCATCGGTGTAGAATGGAACACTATAAGAATGACTTGGTTAGAACCAGCATCGGTGTAGAATGGAACACTATAAGAATGACTTGGTTAGAACCAGCATCGGTGTAGAATGGAACACTATAAGAATGACTTGGTTAGAACCAGCATCGGTGTAGAATGGAACACTATAAGAATGACCTGGTTAGAAACAACTTATACTGCTTTCATCTTAATGGTGTTAGATGCTAGTGGTGCTATCATCTTAATGGTATTAGATGCTAGTGGTGCTATCATCTTAACGGTATTAGATGCTAGTGGTGCTATCATCTTAATGGTATTAGATGCTAGTGGTGCTATCATCTTAACGGTATTAGATGCTAGTGGTGCTATCATCTTAATGGTGTTAGATGCTAGTGGTGCTATCATCTTAATGGTATTAGATGCTAGTGGTGCTATCATCTTAATGGTATTAGATGCTAGTGGTGCTATCATCTTAATGGTATTAGATGCTAGTGGTGCTATCATCTTAATGGTATTAGATGCTAGTGGTGCTATCATCTTAATGGTGTTAGATGCTAGTGGTGCTATCATCTTAATGGTATTAGATGCTAGTGATGCTATCATCTTAATGGTGTTAGATGCTAGTGGTGCTATCATCTTAATGGTATTAGATGCTAGTGGTGCTATCATCTTAATGGTATTAGATGCTAGTGGTGCTATCATCTTAACGGTATTAGATGCTAGTGGTGCTATCATCTTAATGGTATTAGATGCTAGTGGTGCTATCTTCTTAATGTTATTAGATGCTAGTGGTGCTATCATCTTAATGGTATTAGATGCTAGTGGTGCTATCATCTTAATGGTATTAGATGCTAGTGGTGCTATCATCTTAATGGTATTAGATGCTAATGGTGCTATCATGTTAATGGTATTAGATGCTAGTGGTGCTATCATCTTAACGGTATTAGATGCTAGTGGTGCTATCATCTTAATGGTATTAGATGCTAGTGGTGCTATCATCTGTTCTTCAATATTTAATCTAGACCTTAATCAAAGGAAGGCTTATCCATGTTTCCACCTAGGTTGCTTCTGAAATGGCACTCTATTCCCTGAAGAAAAAGGGGCCAGAGGGCGGGCTGCCTTATACAGTGCTCTCCCAGGAACAGGCCCAGGAACAGGCCCAGGAACAGGCCCAGATCCCCGTGATTTGTGTGAAGCAAAAGGGGCCAGAGGGCGGGCTGCCTTATGAGAATTCGTAGGCGACCGAATAAACCCCCACTTCCTTCCATTCTCCTAGCAAACATGCAATCATAGGAGGATAAAATTGATGACCTACGCTGAAGATTAAACTACCAACGGGACATTTAAAACGGTAACATCTTATGCTTCACGGAGTCGTGGCTGAACGACACTATCAACATACAGCTGGCTGGTTATACGCTGTACCGGCAGGATAGAACAGCAGCGTCTGGTAAGACAAGGGGCGGTGGACTATGTATTTTTGTAAATAACAGCTGGTGCAGAATATCTAAGGAAGTCTGAAGCTATTGCTCGCCTGAGGTAGAGTATCTCATGATAAGCTGTAGACCACACTATCTACCTAGAGAGTTTTCATCTGTATCCTTTGTAGCTGGTTACATACCACAGACTGAGGCACTAATACAGCAGTCAGAGGCTGACACTAATACAGCAGTCAGAGGCTGACACTAAGACAGCAGTCAGAGGCTGACACTAAGACAGCAGTCAGAGGCTGACACTAATACAGCAGTCAGAGGCTGACACTAATACAGCAGTCAGAGGCTGACACTAAGACAGCAGTCAGAGGCTGACACTAAGACAGCAGTCAGAGGCTGACACTAATACAGCAGTCAGAGGCTGACACTAAGACAGCAGTCAGAGGCTGACACTAAGACAGCAGTCAGAGGCTGACACTAATACAGCAGTCAGAGGCTGACACTAATACAGCAGTCAGAGGCTGACACTAAGACAGCAGTCAGAGGCTGACACTAATACAGCAGTCAGAGGCTGACACTAATACAGCAGTCAGAGGCTGACACTAATACAGCAGTCAGAGGCTGACACTAATACAGCAGTCAGAGGCTGACACTAAGACAGCAGTCAGAGGCTGACACTAAGACAGCACTGAATGAGCTGTATTCCACCATAAGCAAACAAGAAAACGCTCACCCAGAGGCAGTCCTAGTAGCCGGGGACTTTAATTCAGGGAAACTTAAATCCGTTTTACCAAATTTCTATCAGCATGTTAAATGTGCAACCAGAGGGGGGAAAAAAACCTCTACACCATCTTTACTCCACACACAGAGACGCGTACAAAGCTCTCTCTCGCCCTCCATTTAGCAAATCTGACCATAATTCTATCCTCCTGATTCCTGCTTACAAGCTCAAATTAAAGCAGGAAGCACCAGTGACTAGATCAATGGAAGGTCAGTGGAAGCAGATGCTACAGGACTGTTTTGCAGCACAGACTGGAATATTTTCTGGGATTCCTCCGATGGCATTGAGAAGTACACCACATCAGTCATTGGCTTCATCAATAAGTGCATTGATTATGTCGTCCCCACTGTGACCGTACGTGTATACCCCAACCAGAGGCCATGGATTACAGGCAGCATCCGCACTGAGCTAAAGGCTAGAGCTGCCGCTTTCAAGGAGTGGGACTCTATCCCTAAGCTTATAAGAAATGCCGCTATGCCCTCTGATGAACCATCAAACAGGCAAAGCGTCAATACAGGACTAAGATCGAATCGTACTACACCGGCTCTGACACACCAACTGGCAGGTGTCTTCACTGACATTTTCATCCTCTCCCTGTATGAGTCGGTAATTCCAACATGTTTCAAGCAGACCGCCATAGTCCCTGTGCCCAAGAACACTAAGGTAACCTGCCTAAATGACAACCGACCCGTAGCACTCACGTCTGTAGCCATGAAATGCTTTGAAAGGCTGGTCATGGCTCACATCAACACCATTATCCCAGAAACCCTAGACCCACTCCAATTTGCATACCGCCCCAACAGATCCACAGATGATGCAAACTCTATTGCACTCCACACTGCCCTTTCCCACCTGGACAAAAGGAACACCTATGTGAGAATGCTATTCATTGACTACAGCTCAGCGTTCAACACCATAGTGCCCTCAAAGCTCATCACTAAGCTAGGGACCTTGGGACTAAACACCTCCCTCTGCAACTGGATCCTGGACTTCCTGACGGGCCGCCCCCAGGTGGTAAGGGTAGGCAACAACACATCTGCCACGCTGATCCTCAACATGGGGGCCCATCAGGGGTGCGTGCTCAGTCCCCTTCTGTACTCCCTGTTCACTCATGACTGCACAGCCAGGCACGACTCCAACACCATCATTAAGCACGGCAGAGCTTCAAGTTCCAACACCAATAAACTAACATGGTCCAAACATACTAAGACAGTCGTGAAAAGGGCACGACAAAACCTGTTTCCCCTCAGGAGACTGAAAAGATTTGGCATGGGTCCTCACATCCTCAAAATGTTCTTCAGCTGCACCATCGAGAGCATCCTGATGGGTTGCGTCAGTGCCTGGTATAGCAACTGCTCGGCCTCTGATCGCAAGGCACTACAGAGGGCCCAGAACAGCCCAATACATCACTGGGGCCAAGGTTCCTGCCATCCAGGACCTAAATACCAGGCGGTGTCAGAGGAAGGCCCTGAAAATTGTCAAAGACTCCAGCCACCCTAGTCATAGACTGTTCTCTCTGCTACCGCACAGCAAGCGGTACCGGAGCGCCAAGTCTAGGTCCAAGAGGATTCTAAACAGCTTCTACCCCCAAGCCATAAGACTCCTGGACAGCTAATCAAATGGCTACCCAATTTGCATTGTCCCCCCCCCCCCATTTTACACCGCTGCCACTCTCTGTTGTTATCATCTATGCATAGTCACTTTATTAACTCTACCTTCATGTACATATTACCTCAACTAACCGGTGCCCCCTGCACATTGACTCTGTACTGGTACCCTTGTATTAAAGTCTCCACATTGACTCTGTACTGGTACCCTTGTATTAAAGTCTCCACATTGACTCTGTACCGTAATACCCTGTATATAGCCTCCACATTGACTCTGTACTGGTACCCTGTATATAGCCTCCACATTGACTCTGTACTGGTACCCTGTATATAGCCTCCACATTGACTCTGTACCGTAATACCCTGTATATAGCCTCCACATTGACTCTGTACCGTAACACCCTGTATATAGCCTCCACATTGACTCTGTACCGTTACCCTGTATATAGCCTCCACATTGACTCTGTACTGGTACCCCCTGTATATAGCCTCCACATTGACTCTGTACCGTAATACCCTGTATATATCCTCCACATTGACTCTGTACCGTAATACCCTGTATATAGCCTCCACATTGACTCTGTACCGTTACACCCTGTATATAGTCTCCACATTGACTCTGTACCGGTACCCCCTGTATATAGCCTCCACATTGACTCTGTACCGGTACCCCCTGTATATAGCCTCCACATTGACTCTGTACCGGTACCCCCTGTATATAGCCTCCACATTGACTCTGTACCGGTACCCCCTGTATATATCCTCCACATTGACTCTGTACTGGTACCCCCTGTATATAGCCTCCACATTGACTCTGTACCGGTACCCCCTGTATATAGCCTCCACATTGACTCTGTACTGGTACCCCCTGTATATAGCCTCCACATTGACTCAGTACTGGTACCCCCTGTATATAGCCTGCACATTGACTCTGTACCGGTACCCCCTGTATATAGTCTCCACATTGACTCTGTACCGGTACCCCCTGTATATAGCCTGCACATTGACTCTGTACCGGTACCCCCTGTATATAGTCTCCACATTGACTCTGTACCGGTACCCCCTGTATATAGCCTCCACATTGACTCTGTACCGGTACCCCTTGTATATAGCCTCCACATTGACTCTGTACCGGTACCCCTGTATATAGCCTCCACATTGACTCTGTACCGGTACCCCCTGTATATAGCCTCCACATTGACTCTGTACCGTAACACCCTGTATATAGCCTCCACATTGACTCTGTACCGGTACCCCCTGTATATAGTCTCCACATTGACTCTGTACTGGTACCCCCTGTATATAGCCTCCACATTGACTCTGTACCGGTACCCCCTGTATATAGCCTCCACATTGACTCTGTACCGGTACCCCCTGTATATAGCCTCCACATTGACTCTGTACCGGTACCCCCTGTATATAGCCTCCACATTGACTCAGTACTGGTACCCCCTGTATATAGCCTCCACATTGACTCTGTACTGGTACCTCCTGTATATAGCCTCCACATTGACTCTGTACTGGTACCCCCTGTATATAGCCTCCACATTGACTCTGTACTGGTACCCCTGTATATAGCCTCCACATTGACTCAGTACTGGTACCCCCTGTATATAGCCTCCACATTGACTCAGTACTGATACCCCCTGTATATAGCCTCCACATTGACTCAGTACTGGTACCCCTGTATATAGCCTCCACATTGACTCAGTACTGGTACCCCTGTATATAGTCTCCACATTGACTCTGTACTGGTACCCCCTGTATATAGTCTCCACATTGACTCTGTACTGGTACCCCTGTATATAGCCTCCACATTGACTCTGTACCGGTACCCCCTGTATATAGTCTCCACATTGACTCTGTACTGGTACCCCTGTATATAGTCTCCACATTGACTCAGTACTGGTACCCCTGTATATAGCCTCCACATTGACTCTGTACCGGTACCCCTGTATAAAGCCTCCACATTGACTCTGTACCGGTGCCCCTGTATATAGCCTCCACATTGACTCTGTACTGGTACCCCCTGTATATAGCCTCCACATTGACTCAGTACTGGTACCCCTGTATATAGCCTCCACATTGACTCTGTACTGGTACCCCTGTATATAGCCTCCACATTGACTCTGTACTGGTACCCTGTATATAGCCTCCACATTGACTCTGTACCGGTACCCCCTGTATATAGCCTCCACATTGACTCTGTACCGGTACCCCTGTATATAGTCTCCACATTGACTCTGTACCGGTACCCCTGTATATAGCCTCCACATTGACTCTGTACCGGTACCCCTGTATATAGCCTCCACATTGACTCTGTATCGGTACCCCCTGTATATAGCCTCCACATTGACTCTGTACCGGTACCCCTTGTATATAGCCTCCACATTGACTCTGTACTGGTACCCCTGTATATAGCCTCCACATTGACTCAGTACTGGTACCCCCTGTATATAGCCTCCACATTGACTCTGTACCGGTACCCCCTGTATATAGCCTCCACATTGACTCAGTACTGGTACCCCCTGTATATAGCCTCCACATTGACTCAGTACTGGTACCCCCTGTATATAGCCTCCACATTGACTCTGTACCGGTACCCCCTGTATATAGCCTCCACATTGACTCTGTACTGGTACCCCCTGTATATAGCCTCCACATTGACTCAGTACTGGTACCCCCTGTATATAGTCTCCACATTGACTGTACTGGTACCCCCTGTATATAGCCTGTACATTGACTCAGTACCAGTACCCCCTGTATATAGCCTGCACATTGACTCAGTACCAGTACCCCCTGTATATAGCCTGCACATTGACTCAGTACCAGTACCCCCTGTATATAGCCTGCACATTGACTCAGTACCAGTACCCCCTGTATATAGCCTGCACATTGACTCAGTACCAGTACCCCCTGTATATAGCCTGCACATTGACTCAGTACCAGTACCCCCTGTATATAGCCTGCACATTGACTCAGTACCAGTACCCCCTGTATATAGCCTGCACATTGACTCAGTACCAGTACCCCCTGTATATAGTCTCCACATTGACTCAGTACCGGTACCCCCTGTATATAGTCTCCACATTGACTCAGTACCAGTACCCCCTGTATATAGTCTCCACATTGACTCAGTACCAGTACCCCCTGTATATAGTCTCCACATTGACTCAGTACCAGTACCCCCTGTATATAGTCTCCACATTGACTCAGTACCGGTACCCCCTGTATATAGTCTCCACATTGACTCAGTACCAGTACCCCCTGTATATAGTCTCCACATTGACTCTGTACTGGTACCCCCTGTATATAGCCTCCACATTGACTCTGTACCATAACACCCTGTATATAGCCTCCACATTGACTCTGTACCAGTACCCCCTGTATATAGCCTCCACATTGACTCTGTACCGGTACCCCCTGTATACAGCTGAACAATTAATCAAATGGTTACCTGGACTATTTACCTAGTCCGAGAACCTGATTATAGCCTCGTTATTGTCTAGTACACCTGTTGTATTCATCATTTCACTGTGAGGTCTACTACACCTGTTGTATTCAGCATTTCACTGTGAGGTCTACTACACCTGTTGTATTCAGCATTTCACTGTAAGGTCTACTACACCTGTTGTATTCATCATTTCACTGTGAGGTATACTACACCTGTTGTATTCAGCATTTCACTGTGAGGTCTACTACACCTGATGTATTCAGCATTTCACTGTGAGGTCTACTACACCTGATGTATTCAGCATTTCACTGTGAGGTCTACTACACCTGATGTATTCAGCATTTCACGGTGAGGTCTACTACACCTGTTGTATTCAGCATTTCACTGTAAGGTCTACTACACCTGTTGTATTCAGCATTTCACTGTGAGGTCTACTACACCTGTTGTATTCAGCATTTCACTGTAAGGTCTACTACACCTGTTGTATTCAGCATTTCACTGTGAGGTCTACTACACCTGTTGTATTCAGCATTTCACTGTGAGGTCTACTACACCTGTTGTATTCAGCATTTCACTGTGAGGTCTACTACACCTGTTGTATTCAGCATTTCACTGTGAGGTCTACTACAGCTGGTGTATTCAGCATTTCACTGTGAGGTCTACTACACCTGTTGTATTCAGCATTTCACTGTGAGGTCTACTACACCTGTTGTATTCAGCATTTCACTGTGAGGTCTACTACACCTGTTGTATTCAGCATTTCACTGTAAGGTCTACTACACCTGTTGTATTCAGCATTTCACTGTAAGGTCTACTACACCTGTTGTATTCAGCATTTCACTGTGAGGTCTACTACACCTGTTGTATTCAGCATTTCACTGTGAGGTCTACTACACCTGTTGTATTCAGCATTTCACTGTGAGGTCTACTACAGCTGGTGTATTCAGCATTTCACTGTGAGGTCTACTACACCTGTTGTATTCAGCATTTCACTGTGAGGTCTACTACACCTGTTGTATTCAGCATTTCACTGTGAGGTCTACTACACCTGTTGTATTCAGCATTTCACTGTAAGGTCTACTACACCTGTTGTATTCAGCATTTCACTGTAAGGTCTACTACACCTGTTGTATTCAGCATTTCACTGTGAGGTCTACTACACCTGTTGTATTCAGCATTTCACTGTGAGGTCTACTACACCTGTTGTATTCAGCATTTCACTGTGAGGTCTACTACACCTGTTGTATTCAGCATTTCACTGTGAGGTCTACTACACCTGTTGTATTCAGCATTTCACTGTAAGGTCTACTACACCTGTTGTATTCAGCATTTCACTGTGAGGTCTACTACACCTGTTGTATTCAGCATTTCACTGTGAGGTCTACTACACCTGTTGTATTCAGCATTTCACTGTAAGGTCTACTACACCTGTTGTATTCAGCATTTCACTGTGAGGTCTACTACACCTGTTGTATTCAGCATTTCACTGTGAGGTCTACTACACCTGTTGTATTCAGCATTTCACTGTAAGGTCTACTACACCTGTTGTATTCAGCATTTCACTGTGAGGTCTACTACACCTGTTGTATTCAGCATTTCACTGTAAGGTCTACTACACCTGTTGTATTCAGCATTTCACTGTAAGGTCTACTACACCTGTTGTATTCAGCATTTCACTGTGAGGTCTACTACACCTGTTGTATTCAGCATTTCACTGTAAGGTCTACTACACCTGTTGTATTCAGCATTTCACTGTGAGGTCTACTACACCTGTTGTATTCAGCATTTGACTGATAAAATATTATTTTATTTGATATCTGCAATTGGAGACAGCAAAGAGAAGTGGGGGACATGTTGTAGAGGTATTTTCATTTGAATTAATTTGCATTTTAATTAATTTGCATTGGCAAGACTGGTTTGATAATGTAACCTATAATAAAAATAATAAAGTCAGGGATTTTGATGCAACGCTGGAGTCAGGATTTTGGGTTTAAGTGGGATTGGAAAGGAAGGACCGGAGAAGATAGACTTTTCCATCATGGCACCCAAACAGGCACCCTATTCCCTTTGGTCAGATACCCTATTCCCTTTGGTCATATACCCTATTCCCTTTAGTCAGATACCCTATTCCCTTTGGTCAGATACCCTATTCCCTTTAGTCAGATACCCGATTCCCTTTGGTCAGATACCCTATTCCCTTTAGTCAGATACCCTATTCCCTTTGGTCAGATACCCGATTCCCTTTGGTCAGGTACCCTATTCCCTTTAGTCAGATACCCTATTCCCTTTGGTCAGATACCCGATTCCCTTTGGTCAGGTACCCTATTCCCTTTAGTCAGATACCCGATTCCCTTTGGTCAGATACCCGATTCCCTTTAGTCAGGTACCCTATTCCCTTTGGTCAGATACCCTATTCCCTTTGGTCAGATACCCTATTCCCTTTAGTCAGATACCCTATTCCCTTTGGTCAGATACCCGATTCCCTTTGGTCAGGTACCCGATTCCCTTTGGTCAGATACCCAAATCCCTTTAGTCAGATACCCTATTCCCTTTGGTCAGTTACCCTATCCCCTTTAGTCAGATACCCTATTCCCTTTGGTCAGATACCCTATTCCCTTTAGTCTGATACCCTATCCCCTTTGGTCAGATACCCTATTCCCTTTGGTCAGATACCCTATTCCCTTTGGTCAGATACCCAAATCCCTTTAGTCAGATACCCTATTCCCTTTGGTCAGATACCCGATTCCCTTTGGTCAGATACCCGATTCCCTTTGGTCAGGTACCCGATTCCCTTTGGTCAGATACCCAAATCCCTTTGGTCAGATACCCGATTCCCTTTGGTCAGATACCCTATTCCCTTTGGTCAGAAACCTGATTCCCTTTGGTCAGATACCTGATTCCCTTTGGTCAGATACCTGATTCCCTTTAGTCAGATACCCGATTCCCTTTGGTCAGATACCCTATTCCCTTTAGTCAGATACCCTATTCCCTTTGGTCAGATACCCGATTCCCTTTGGTCAGGTACCCGATTCCCTTTGGTCAGATACCCAAATCCCTTTGGTCAGATACCCAAATCCCTTTAGTCAGATACCCTATTCCCTTTGGTCAGTTACCCTATCCCCTTTAGTCAGATACCCTATTCCCTTTGGTCAGATACCCTATTCCCTTTAGTCTGATACCCTATTCCCTTTGGTCAGATACCCTATTCCCTTTGGTCAGATACCCAAATCCCTTTAGTCAGATACCCTATTCCCTTTGGTCAGATACCCGATTCCCTTTGGTCAGATACCCGATTCCCTTTGGTCAGGTACCCGATTCCCTTTGGTCAGATACCCAAATCCCTTTAGTCAGATACCCTATTCCATTTAGTCAGATACCCTATTCCCTTTAGTCAGATACCCTATTCCCTTTGGTCAGATACCCGATTCCCTTTGGTCAGGTACCCTATTCCCTTTAGTCAGATACCCGATTCCCTTTGGTCAGATACCCGATTCCCTTTAGTCAGGTACCCTATTCCCTTTGGTCAGATACCCTATTCCCTTTGGTCAGATACCCTATTCCCTTTAGTCAGATACCCTATTCCCTTTGGTCAGATACCCGATTCCCTTTGGTCAGGTACCCGATTCCTTTTGGTCAGATACCCAAATCCCTTTAGTCAGATACCCTATTCCCTTTGGTCAGTTACCCTATCCCCTTTAGTCAGATACCCTATTCCCTTTGGTCTGATACCCTATACCCTTTGGTCAGATACCCTATTCCCTTTGGTCAGATACCCTATTCCCTTTGGTCAGATACCCAAATCCCTTTAGTCAGATACCCTATTCCCTTTGGTCAGATACCCGATTCCCTTTGGTCAGATACCCGATTCCCTTTGGTCAGGTACCCGATTCCCTTTGGTCAGATACCCAAATCCCTTTAGTCAGATACCCTATTCCCTTTGGTCAGATACCCGATTCCCTTTGGTCAGATACCCGATTCCCTTTGGTCAGGTACCCGATTCCCTTTGGTCAGATACCCAAATCCCTTTAGTCAGATACCCGATTCCCTTTGGTCAGATACCATATTCCCTTTGGTCAGAAACCTGATTCCCTTTGGTCAGATACCTGATTCCCTTTGGTCAGATACCTGATTCCCTTTGGTCAGATACCCTATTCCCTTTGGTCAGATACCCTATTCCCTTTGGTCAGATACCCTATTCCCTTTAGTCAGATACCCTATTCCCTTTGGTCAGGTAACCGATTCCTTTTGGTCAGATACCCAAATCCCTTTAGTCAGATACCCTATTCCCTTTGGTCAGTTACCTTATCCCCTTTAGTCAGATACCCTATTCCCTTTGGTCAGATACCTGATTCCCTTTGGTCAGATACCTGATTCCCTTTGGTCAGATACCCGATTCCCTTTGGTCAGATACCCTATTCTGAGATATAAAGGCATATGAAGCAGAGATCCCTTCTGTCTTTGTTGTTTTCCCCAGCCAGAAACACACAGTGTTAGGGCTCGATCTGTGACATTACATCACTGTAAACACATGCAGACAGCTGTGAGACAGATTGAGGGAGGATTACATCTGTTAACACAACAGCTGATGATTGACTGGCTCTCTGAAAGCGTTACCTGTGTGTTACTACTATAGTGGTCCTGTTGGCACAGACTTTGGAGAGTGAAGCCTGGATGTTGCGTTCTGTCTGTGTGTCCAGGGCTGACGTGGCCTGCAGAGAGAGACAGGGAGAGAGACAGTTAGTACGTGGCCTGCAGAGAGAGAGAGACAGGGAGAGAGAGAGACAGGGAGAGAGAGAGACAGGGAGAGAGAGAGACAGGGAGAGAGCGAGAGACAGGGAGAGAGAGAGACAGGGAGAGAGAGAGACAGGGAGAGAGAGAGAGATAGGGAAAGAGAGAGACAGGGAGAGAGAGAGACAGGGAGAGAGAGAGAGACAGGGAGAGAGAGAGAGACAGGGAGAGAGAGAGACAGGGAGAGAGAGACAGGGAGAGAGAGAGACAGGGAGAGAGAGACAGGGAGAGAGAGAGAGGGGTAGTATGTAGCATGTAGCATAGAAAATAATAACATGGGACCAACATGAGAATAAAACAAAAAAGTTATGATATGAAGTCTATCAGACTGTAACTCCTATTGTTTCCCAACCAGCAGTGTTTGGCTGCAATTCAACAGAAACTTCAGAACACACATTATTGGTTTCCAGCACAAAGAACCATTGGCCCTTCTATCTACAGCAAAGCAATGAAGTCAAGCTAGGTTGAGGACCTGTGTGACAGAGACCTGTGTGACAGAGACGAGGAGGGTTTTATACACACACAGTCCCTGACATGACTCCCACCTGCCCCCCCACCTGCCCCCCCTCCCACCTGCCCCCCACCTGCCCTCTTCCTCCATGCCATCCTCCCCCACCTGCCCTCTTCCTCCATAACCCCTCCCTCCCACCTGCCCCCCCACCTGCCCTCCTCCCTCCCCTGCCCTCTTCCTCCATGCCCTCCTCCCTCCCTGCCCTCTTCCTTCATGCCCTCCTCCCTCCCCTGCCCTATTCCTCCATGCCCTCCTCCCTCCCCCTGCCCTATTCCTCCATGCCCTCCTCCCTCCCCCTGCCCTATTCCTCCATGCCCTCCTCCCTCCCCTGCCCTATTCCTCCATGCCCTCCTCCCTCCCCTGCCCTATTCCTCCATGCCCTCCTCCCTCCCCCTGCCCTATTCCTCCATGCCCTCCTCCCTCCCCCTGCCCCCTTTCCTCCATGCCCTCCTCCCTCCCCTGCCCTCTTCCTCCATGCCCTCCCTCCCACCAGCCCCCCACCTGCCCCTTCCTCCATGCCCTCCTCCCTCCCTCCCTGCCCTCCCACCTGCCCTCTTCTCCTTGCACCCCCCCCCCACCTGCCCTCTTCCTCCATGCCCTCCTCCCTCCCCCTGCCCTATTCCTCCTGCCCTCCTCCCACCTGCCCTCTCCCTCCCCTGCCCTCCTCCCCTGCCCCCTCCCACTCCTCCCCTCCCTCCTCCATGCCCTCCTCCTCCCCTGCCCTCTTCCTCCATGCCCTCCTCCCTCCCACCTGCCCCATTCCTCCATGCCCTCCTCCCTCCCACCTGCCCTCCTCCTCCATGCCCTCCTCCCCCCCACCTGCCCTCCCTCCCTCCCCATGCCCTCCTCCCTCCCTCCCACCTGCCCTCCCTCCTCCTGCCCTCCTCCCTCCCTGCCCTATTCCTCCATGCCCTCCTCCCCCCACCTGCCCTCTTCCTCCCTGCCCTCCCCCCACCTGCCCTATTCCTCCATGCCCTCCTCCCCCCCCTGCCCTATTCCTCCATGCCCTCCTCCTCCCCCCTGCCCTATTCCTCCATGCCCTCCTTCCCTGCCCCTCCATGCCCTCCTCCCCCCCTCCTCCTGCCCTATTCCTCCATGCCCTCCTCCTCCCACCTGCCCTACCTGCCCTATTCCTCCATGCCCTCCTCCCTCCCCTGCCCTATTCCTCCATGCCCTCCTCCCTCCCCCCCTGCCCTATTCCTCCATGCCCTCCTCCCCCCTGCCCTATTCCTCCATGCCCTCCTCCCTCCCCCTGCCCTATTCCTCCATGCCCCTCCCTCCCACCTGCCCTATTCCTCCATGCCCTCCTCCCTCCCCCTGCCCTATTCCTCCATGCCCTCCTCCTCCCCCCTGCCCTTCTTCCTCCATTCCTCCTCCCTCCCCCCTGCCCTATTCCTCCATGCCCTCCTCCCTCCCCCCCCTGCCCTCTTCCTCCATGCCCTCCTCCTCCCCTGCCCTATTCCTCCATGCCCTCCTCCCTCCCCCTGCCCTATTCCTCCATGCCCTCCTCCCTCCCCCTGCCCTATTCCTCCATGCCCTCCTCCCTCCCACCTGCCCTCTTCCTCCATGCCCTCCTCCCTCCCCCTGCCCTCTTCCTCCATGCCCTCCTCCCTCCCCCTGCCCTCTTCCTCCATGCCCTCCTCCCTCCCACCAGCCCCCCACCTGCCCTCTCCTCCATGCCCTCCTCCCCCCCCTGCCCTCCCACCTGCCCTCTTCCTCCTTGCACCCCCCCACCTGCCCTCTTCCTCCATGCCCCTCCCTCCCTCCCCTGCCCTATTCCTCCTTGCACCCCCCCACCTGCCCTCCTCCCTCCCCTTGCCCTCCTCCCCCCCTGCCCTCTTCCTCCATGCCCCCTCCCTCCCCTGCCCTCCTCCTCCCTCCCCTGCCCTCTTCCTCCATGCACTCCTCCCTCCCACCTGCCCTCTTCCTCCATGCCCTCCTCCCTCCCACCTGCCCTCTTCCTCCATGCCCTCCTCCCTCCCACCTGCCCTCCTCCCTCCTCCTCCCTCCCTGCCCCTCCCTCCTCCCACCTGCCCTCCTCCCTCCTCCTGCCCTCCTCCCTCCCCCCTGCCCTATTCCTCCCTGCCCTCCTCCCCCACCTGCCCTCTTCCTCCTGCCCTCCTCCCCCACCTGCCCTCTTCCTCCATGCCCTCCTCCCCCCCACCTGCCCTCTTCCTCCATGCCCTCCTCCCCCCCACCTGCCCTATTCCTCCATGCCCTCCTCCCTCCCCCCTGCCCTCTTCCTCCATGCCCTCCTCCCTCCCACCTGCCCTATTCCTCCCTGCCCTCCTCCCCCCACCTGCCCTCTTCCTCCATGCCCTCCTCCCCCCCACCTGCCCTCTTCCTCCCTGCCCTCCTCCCCCCCCACCTGCCCTCTTCCTCCATGCCCTCCTCCCCCACCTGCCCTCTTTCCTCCCTGCCCTCCTCCCCCCACCTGCCCTTTTCCTCCATGCCCTCCTCCCCCCACCTGCCCTATTCCTCCATGCCCTCCTCCCCCCACCTGCCCTATTCCTCCATGCCCTCCCCCACCTGCCCTCTTCCTCCATGCCCTCCTCCCTCCCCCTGTCCTATTCCTCCATGCCTCCTCCTCCCCCCACCTGCCCTCTTCCTCCATGCCCTCCTCCTCCCCTGCCCTATTCCTCCATGCCCTCCTCCCCCCACCTGCCCTCTTCCTCCATGCCCTCCTCCCCCCACCTGCCCTCTTCCTCCATGCCCTCCTCCCTCCCCCCCCTGCCCTATTCCTCCATGCCCTCCTCCCTCCCCCCTGCCCTATTCCTCCATGCCCTCCTCCTCCCACCTGCACTATTCCTCCATGCCCTCCTCCCTCCCCTGCCCTATTCCTCCATGCCCTCCTCCTCCCCCCTGCCCTATTCCTCCATGCCCTCCTCCCTCCCCTGCCCTATTCCTCCATGCCCTCCTCCCTCCCTCCTGCCCTATTCCTCCATGCCCTCCTCCCTCCCCCTGCCCTATTCCTCCATGCCCTCCTCCTCCCACCTGCCCTCTTCCTCCATGCCCTCCTCCCTCCCCCTGCCCTTTCCTCCATGCCCTCCTCCCTCCCCCTGCCCCTTCCTCCATGCCCTCCTCCCTCCCACCTGCCCTCTTCCTCCATGCCCTCCTCCCTCCCCCTGCCCTCTTCCTCCATGCCCTCCTCCCCCCCTGCCCTATTCCTCCATGCCCTCCTCCCTCCCCTGCCCTCTTCCTCCCTCCCCCTGCCCTATTCCTCCATGCCCTCCTCCCCCCACCTGCCCTATTCCTCCCTGCCCTATTCCTCCATGCCCTCCTCCCTCCCCCCTGCCCTATTCCTCCATGCCCTCCTCCTCCCCTGCCCTATTCCTCCATGCCCTCCTCCTCCCTCCCCTGCCCTATTCCTCCATGCCCTCCTCCCCCCACCTGCCCTCTTCCTCCATGCCCTCCCCCCCCACCTGCCCTATTCCTCCATGCCCTCCTCCCTCCCCCTGCCCTATTCCTCCATGCCCTCCTCCCCCCACCTGCCCTATTCCTCCATGCCCTATTCCTCCATGCCCCTCCTCCCTCCCCTGCCCTTTCCTCCCCCCCTGCCCTATTCCTCCATGCCCTCCTCCCCCACCTGCCCTATTCCTCCCTGCCCTATTCCTCCATGCCCTCCTCCCCCCTGCCCTATTCCTCCATGCCCTCCTCCCTCCCCCTGCCCTATTCCTCCATGCCCTCCTCCCTCCCCCTGCCCTATTCCTCCATGCCCTCCTCCCCCCACCTGCCCTCTTCCTCCATGCCCTCCTCCCCCCACCTGCCCTATTCCTCCATGCCCTCCCTCCCTCCCCCTGCCCTATTCCTCCATGCCCTCCTCCCCCACCTGCCCTATTCCTCCATGCCCTATTCCTCCATGCCCTCCTCCTCCCACCTGCCCTATTCCTCCATGCCCCATTCCTCCATGCCCCACCCCACCTGCCCTATTCCTCCATGCCCTATTCCTCCATGCCCTCCTCCTCCCACCTGCCCTATTCCTCCATGCCCTATTCCTCCATGCCCTCCTCCCTCCCACCTGCCCTATTCCTCCATGCCCTATTCCTCCATGCCCTCCCCCCCCACCTGCCCTATTCCTCCATGCCCTCCTCCCCCCACCTGCCCTATTCCTCCATGCCCTCCTCCCCCCACCTGCCCTATTCCTCCATGCCCTCCATCCCTCCCCCTGCCCTATTCCTCCATGCCTCCTCCCCCCACCTGCCCTCTTCCTCCATGCCCTCCTCCCTCCCCCTGCCCTATTCCTCCATGCCCCCTCCTCCCTGCCCTATTCCTCCATGCCCTCCTCCCCCCCACCCTCCATGCCCTCCTCCCTGCCCTATTCCTCCATGCCCTCCTCCTCCTGCCCTATTCCTCCCCTGCCCTATTCCTCCATGCCCTCCTCCCCCCCCCCTGCCCTATTCCTCCATGCCCTCCTCCTCCCCCCACCTGCCCTATTCCTCCATGCCCTCCTCCCCCCCTGCCCTATTCCTCCATGCCCTCCTCCCTCCCCCTGCCCTATTCCTCCATGCCCTCCTCCCCCCCCCTGCCCTATTCCTCCATGCCCTCCTCCCCCCCCCCCCCCTATTCCTCCATGCCCTCCTCCTCCCCCCTGCCCTATTCTCCATGCCCCTCCTCCCTCCCCCCTGCCCTATTCCTCCATGCCCTCCTCCCCCCACCTGCCCTTCCTCCATGCCCTCTCCCTCCCCCCCATGCCCTATTCCTCCATGCCCTCCTCCTCCATGCACCTGCCCTCCATTCCTCCATGCCCTATTCCTCCCCTCCCTGCCCTATTCCTCCATGCCCTCCTCCTCCCCTGCCCTATTCCTCCATGCCCTCCTCCCTCCCCCCTGCCCTATTCCTCCATGCCCTATCCTCCCTGCCCCATTCCTCCATGCCCTCCTCCATGCCCTCCTCCCTGCCCTATTCCTCCATGCCCTCCCTCCCTCCCCTATTCCTCCATGCCCTCCCTGCCCTATTCCTCCATGCCCCATTCCTCCCCCTGCCCTATTCCTCCATGCCCCCCCCACCTGCCCTATTCCTCCATGCCCTCCCCCCCCCCCCTATTCCTCCATGCCCTCCCCCCCCTGCCCTATTCCTCCATGCCTCCTCCCCCCTGCCCTATTCCTCCATGCCCTCCCCCTCCCTCCCCCATGCCCTATTCCTCCATGCCCTCCTCCCCCCCCTGCCCTCCCCCTCCATGCCCTCCTCCCCACCTCCCCTGCCTCTTCCTCCATGCCTCCTCCTCCCTGCCCTATTCCTCCATGCCCCTCCCCCACCTGCCCTCCTCCATGCCCTCCCCCTCCATGCCCTCCTCCCTCCCCTGCCCTATTCCTCCATGCCCTCCTCCCTCCCCCACCTGCCCTCTTCCTCCATGCCCTCCTCCCCCCACCTGCCCTCTTCCTCCATGCCCTCCTCCCCCCACCTGCCCTATTCCTCCATGCCCTCCTCCCCCCCACCATGCCCTGTTCCTCCATGCCCTCCTCCATGCCCCCACCTGCCCTATTCCTCCATGCCCTCCTCCCCCACCTGCCCTATTCCTCCATGCCCTCCTCCCTGCCCCCTGCCTCCATGCCCTCCTCCATGCCCCTATTCCTCCATGCCCTCCCCCTGCCCTATTCCTCCATGCCCTCCTCCCTCCCCCCTGCCCTATTCCTCCATGCCCTCCTCCCCCCCTCCCTATTCCTCCATGCCCTATTCCTCCATGCCCTCCTCCCTCCCCCTATTCCTCCCATGCCCTCCTCCCCCCACCATGCCCTCCTCCTCCATGCCCTCCTCCCCCCACCTGCCCTATTCCTCCATGCCCTCCCCCCTGCCCTATTCCACCATGCCCTATTCCTCCATGCCCTATTCCTCCATGCCCTCCTCCCTCCCCCATGCCCTCCTTCCTCCATGCCTCCATCCTCCCTCCCCCCTGCCCTATTCCTCCATGCCCTCCCCCCCCCACCTGCCCTCTTCCTCCATGCCCTCCTCCCCCCACCTGCCCTATTCCTCCATGCCCTCCCCTCCCCACCTGCCCTATTCCTCCATGCCCTCCCTGCCCCCTGCCCTATTCCTCCATGCCCTCCTCCCTCCCCCTGCCCTATTCCTCCATGCCCTCCTTCCTCCATGCCCCTCCCCCCACCTGCCCTATTCCATGCCCTACCTGCCCTTTCCTCCATGCCCTCCTCCCTCCCCCTGCCCTATTCCTCCATGCCCTCCTCCCTCCCACCTCCATGCCCTCTTCCTCCCTCCATGCCCTCCTCCCTCCCCCTGCCCTATTCCTCCATGCCCTCCTCCCCCCACCTGCCCTCCTCCCATGCCCTCCTCCCCCCCACCTGCCCTATTCCTCCATGCCCTCCTCCCTCCCCTCCATGCCCCTCCATTCCTCCCTGCCCTATTCCTCCATCCCCCCTGCCCTATTCCTCCATGCCCTCCTCCCCCCCCTGCCCTATTCCTCCATGCCCTCCTCCCCCCACCTGCCCTATTCCTCCATGCCCTCCTCCCCCACCTGCCCTATTCCTCCATGCCCTCCTCCCCCCCTGCCCTATTCCTCCATGCCCTCCTCCTCCCCCTGCCCTATTCCTCCATGCCCTCCTCCCCCCTGCCCTATTCCTCCATGCCCTCCTCCCCCCCCTGCCCTATTCCTCCATGCCCTCCCCCTATTCCTCCATGCCCTCCCCCCTGCCCTATTCCTCCATGCCCTCCCCTCCTGCCCTATTCCTCCATGCCCTCCTCCTCCTCCATGCCCTCCATCCCCCCCCTGCCCTATTCCTCCATGCCCTCCTCCCCCCACCTGCCCTATTCCTCCATGCCCTCCTCCCTCCCCCTGCCCTATTCCTCCATGCCCTCCTCCCCCCCCTGCCCTATTCCTCCATGCCCTCCTCCCCCCCCCTGCCCTATTCCTCCATGCCCTCCTCCCTCCCCCTGCCCTATTCCTCCATGCCCTCCTCCTCCATGCCCTATTCCTCCATGCCCTCCTCCCCCCACCTGCCCTATTCCTCCATGCCCTCCTCCCCCCCCTGCCCTATTCCTCCATGCCCTCCTCCCCCCACCTGCCCTATTCCTCCATGCCCTCCTCCCCCCTGCCCTATTCCTCCATGCCCTCCTCCCCCTGCCCTATTCCTCCCCCCCCCCTGCCCTATTCCTCCATGCCCTCCTCCCCCCCTGCCCTATTCCTCCATGCCCTCCTCCCTCCCCTGCCCTATTCCTCCATGCCCTATTCCTCCATGCCCTATCCCTCCATGCCCTATTCCTCCATGCCCTATTCCTCCATGCCCCTCCCTCCCTCCCCCTGCCCTATTCCTCCATGCCCTCCTCCCTCCCCCTGCCCTATTCCTCCATGCCCTCCTCCCCCCCTGCCCTCCTCCCTCCATGCCCTCCTCCCTCCCCCTGCCCTATTCCTCCATGCCCTCCTCCCCCCCCCTGCCCTCTTCCTCCATGCCCTCCTCCCCTCCCCCTGCCCTCCCTCCATGCCCTCCTCCCTCCCCCCTGCCCTATTCCTCCATGCCCTCCTCCCTCCCCCTGCCCTATTCCTCCATGCCCTCCTCCCCCCCCCTGCCCTATTCCTCCATGCCCTCCTCCCCCCACCTGCCCTATTCCTCCATGCCCTCCTCCCCCCCCCTGCCCTATTCCTCCATGCCCTCCTCCCCCCCACCTGCCCTATTCCTCCATGCCCTCCTCCTCCATGCCCTATTCCTCCATGCCCTCCTCCCTCCCCCTGCCCTATTCCTCCATGCCCTCCTCCCTCCCCCCCCCATGCCCTATTCCTCCATGCCCTCCTCCCCCCTGCCCTATTCCTCCATGCCCTCCTCCCCCCCTGCCCTATTCCTCCATGCCCTCCTCCCCCTGCCCTATTCCTCCATGCCCTCCCTCCTCCCCCTGCCCTATTCCTCCATGCCCTCCTCCCTGCCCCCTGCCCTATTCCTCCATGCCCTCCTCCCTCCCACCTGCCCTATTCCTCCATGCCCCCTCCCCCACCTGCCCTATTCCTCCATGCCCTCCTCCATGCCCCCCCCCCCCACCTGCCCTATTCCTCCATGCCCTCCTCCCCCCACCTGCCCTATTCCTCCATGCCCTCCTCCCTCCCCCTGCCCTATTCCTCCATGCCCTCCTCCCTCCCACCTGCCCTCTTCCTCCATGCCCTTTCTCCTCCCCCCCTGCCCTATTCCTCCATGCCCTCCTCCCCCCACCTGCCCTATTCCTCCATGCCCTCCTCCCCCCACCTGCCCTATTCCTCCATGCCCTCCTCCCCCCCCTGCCCTATTCCTCCATGCCCTCCTCCTCCCCACCTGCCCTATTCCTCCATGCCCTCCTCCCCCCCTGCCCTATTCCTCCATGCCCTCCTCCCCCCCCCTGCCCTATTCCTCCATGCCCTCCTCCCTCCCCCTGCCCTATTCCTCCATGCCCTCCTCCCTCCCACCTGCCCTTTCCTCCATGCCCTCCTCCTCCCCCCCCCTGCCCTATTCCTCCATGCCCTCCTCCCCCCACCTGCCCTATTCCTCCATGCCCTCCTCCCTCCCCACCTGCCCTATTCCTCCATGCCCTCCTCCTCCCCCTTCCCTATTCCTCCATGCCCTCCTCCCTCCCCCTGCCCTATTCCTCCATGCCCTTTCCCCCCCTGCCCTATTCCTCCATGCCCTCCTCCCCCCCACCTGCCCTATTCCTCCATGCCCTCCTCCCTCCCCCTGCCCTATTCCTCCATGCCCTCCTTCCCCACCTGCCCTATTCCTCCATGCCCTCCTCCCTCCCCCTGCCCTATTCCTCCATGCCCTCCTCCCTCCCCCTGCCCTATTCCTCCATGCCCTCCTCCCTCCCCCTGCCCTATTCCTCCATGCCCTCCTCCCCCCCCTGCCCTATTCCTCCATGCCCTCCTCCCCCCACCTGCCCTATTCCTCCATGCCCTCCTCCCTCCCCTGCCCTATTCCTCCATGCCCTATTCCTCCATGCCCTATTCCTCCATGCCCTCCTCCCTCCCCCTGCCCTATTCCTCCATGCCCTCCTCCCCCCCCTGCCCTATTCCTCCATGCCCTATTCCTCCCTGCCCTATTCCTCCATGCCCTCCTCCATGCCCTCCTCCCTGCCCTATTCCTCCATGCCCTCCCTCCCTCCCTCCATGCCCTCCTCCCTATTCCTCCATGCCCTCCTCCCTCCCTATTCCTCCATGCCCTCCCCCCACCTGCCCTATTCCTCCATGCCCCCCCCACCTGCCCTATTCCTCCATGCCCTCCTCCCCTGCCCTATTCCTCCATGCCCTCCCCCACCTGCCCTATTCCTCCATGCCCTCCCCCCCCCCTGCCCTATTCCTCCCTGCCCCTCCCCCCACCTGCCCTATTCCTCCATGCCCTCACCCCTGCCCTATTCCTCCATGCCCTCCCCCCACCTGCCCTATTCCTCCATGCCCTCCCCTGCCCTATTCCTCCATGCCCTATTCCTCCATGCCCTCCTCCCTCCCCCCCTGCCCCATCCTCCCCCCACCTGCCCTATTCCTCCATGCCCTCCTCCCCCACCTGCCCTCTTCCTCCATGCCCTCCTCCCTCCCCCTGCCCTATTCCTCCATGCCCTCCTCCCCCCACCTACCCTATTCCTCCATGCCCTATTCCTCCCCCCCTGCCCTATTCCTCCATGCCCTATTCCTCCCCCTGCCCTATTCCTCCATGCCCCCCCCCTGCCCTATTCCTCCATGCCCTATTCCTCCATGCCCTCCCCCCCACCTGCCCTCCTCCTCCATGCCCTATTCCTCCATGCCCTCCTCCCTCCCTCCCCCTGCCCTATTCCTCCATGCCCTCCTCCCTCCCCTGCCCACTTCCTCCATGCCCTCCTCCCCCCCACCTGCCCTATTCCTCCATGCCCTCCTCCCCCCACCTGCCCTATTCCTCCATGCCCTCCTCCCCCCACCTGCCCTATTCCTCCATGCCCTCCTCCCTCCCCCTGCCCTATTCCTCCATGCCCTCCTCCCTCCCCCTGCCCTATTCCTCCATGCCCTCCTCCCTCCCCCTGCCCTCTTCCCTCCATGCCCTCCTCCTCCCACCTGCCCCATTCTTCCATGCCCTATTCCTCCATGCCCTCCTCCCCCCACCTGCCCTCTTCCTCCATGCCCTCCTCCCCCACCTGCCCTATTCCTCCATGCCCTCCTCCTCCCCCCTGCCCTATTCCTCCATGCCCTCCTCCCTCACCCCTGCCCTATTCCTCCATGCCCTCCTCCCTCCCCCTGCCCTATTCCTCCATGCCCTCCTCCCCCCACCTGCCCTCTTCCTCCATGCCCTCCTCCCCCCACCTGCCCTATTCCTCCATGCCCTATTCCTCCCCCTGCCCTATTCCTCCATGCCCTATTCCTCCATGCCCTATTCCTCCATGCCCTCCTCCTCCCCGATGCCCTATTCCTCCATGCCCTCCTCCCCCCCCCTGCCCTATTCCTCCATGCCCTCCTCCCCCCACCTGCCCTCTTCCTCCATGCCCTCCTCCCCCCACCTACCCTATTCCTCCATGCCCTATTCCTCCCCCTGCCCTATTCCTCCATGCCCTATTCCTCCCCCTGCCCTATTCCTCCATGCCCTCCTCCCCCCTGCCCTATTCCTCCATTTCCCCCCCCTGCCCTATTCCTCCCTGCCCTATTCCTCCATGCCCTCCCCCCACCTGCCCTATTCCTCCCTGCCCTATTCCTCCATGCCCTCCTCCTCCCTCCCCCTGCCCTATTCCTCCATGCCCTCCCCCCACCTGCCCTATTCCTCCCTGCCCTCTTCCTCCATGCCCTCCTCCCCCCCTGCCCTATTCCTCCATGCCCTCCTCCCTCCCCCTGCCCTATTCCTCCATGCCCTCCTCCCCCCACCTGCCCTATTCCTTCATGCCCTCCTCCCTCCCCCTGCCCTATTCCTCCATGCCCTCCTCCCTCCCCCCTGCCCTATTCCTATTCCCACCTGCCCTCCTCCCTCCCAGCCCTTCTCCCTCCCCCTGCCCCCCCACCTGCCCTCTTTCCCCTGCCGTCCCTCCCACCTGCCCCCTCCCTCCCCCACCAGCCCTCTTCCCGACCCCCTATCTCTCACCTCATCTAGCAGTATAATACGGGGGTCCTTCAGGATTGTACGGGCGATGGCTACTCTCTGTTTCTCTCCTCCACTCAGCTTCAGACCCCTCTCTCCCACCTGGGTCTCATACCCTGTGGAGACAACACACATTATCCTCCTCATCCTCCTCATTATCTTCATCCTCTTCTTCATCATCCTCTTCCTCACCCTCGGGCAGTGACAGGATCTTGTAGTGTATGTCCGCAGCGAGGGCAGCCTCCTCCACCTCCTGGTCGCTAGCGGGAATGCGTCCGTACCGGATGTTGTTTCTTATGCTGTCATTGAAGAGCACTGTGTCCTGAGGAACCACACCGATGTAGGAGCGGAGAGAGGTCTGGGTCACCTATAGCCAGGGATGGTACAGATTAGGATTACAGAGAGAGGTCTGGGTCACCTATAGCCAGGGATGGTACAGATTAGGATTACAGAGAGAGGTCTGGGTCACCTATAGCCAGGGATGGTACAGATTAGGATTACAGAGAGAGGTCTGGGTCACCTATAGCCAGGGATGGTACAGATTAGGATTACAGAGAGAGGTCTGGGTCACCTATAGCCAGGGATGGTACAGATTAGGATTACAGAGAGAGGTCTGGGTCACCTATAGCCAGGGATGGTACAGATTAGGGTTACAGAGAGAGGTCTGGGTCACCTATAGCCAGGGATGGTACAGATTAGGATTACAGAGAGAGGTCTGGGTCACCTATAGCCAGGGATGGTAGAGATTAGGATTACAGAGAGAGGTCTGGGTCACCTATAGCCAGGGATGGTACAGATTAGGATTACAGAGAGAGGTCTGGGTCACCTATAGCCAGGGCTGGTACAGATTAGGATTACAGAGAGAGGTCTGGGTCACCTATAGCCAGGGATGGTACAGATTAGGATTACAGAGAGAGGTCTGGGTCACCTATAGCCAGGGATGGTACAGATTAGGATTACAGAGAGAGGTCTGGGTCACCTATAGCCAGGGATGGTACAGATTAGGATTACAGAGAGAGAGGTCTGGGTCACCTATAGCCAGGGATGGTACAGATTAGGATTACAGAGAGAGGTCTGGGTCACCTATAGCCAGGGATGGTACAGATTAGGATTACAGAGAGAGGTCTGGGTCACCTATAGCCAGGGATGGTACAGATTAGGATTACAGAGAGAGGTCTGGGTCACCTATAGCCAGGGATGGTACAGATTAGGATTACAGAGAGAGAGTCTGGGTCACCTATAGCCAGGGATGGTACAGATTAGGATTACAGAGAGAGGTCTGGGTCACCTATAGCCAGGGATGGTACAGATTAGGATTACAGAGAGAGGTCTGGGTCACCTATAGCCAGGGATGGTACAGATTAGGATTACAGAGAGAGGTCTGGGTCACCTATAGCCAGGGATGGTACAGATTAGGATTACAGAGAGAGGTCTGGGTCACCTATAGCCAGGGATGGTACAGATTAGGATTACAGAGAGAGGTCTGGGTCACCTATAGCCAGGGATGGTACAGATTAGGATTACAGAGAGAGGTCTGGGTCACCTATAGCCAGGGATGGTACAGATTAGGATTACAGAGAGAGGTCTGGGTCACCTATAGCCAGGGATGGTACAGATTAGGATTACAGAGAGGTCTGGGTCACCTATAGCCAGGGATGGTACAGATTAGGATTACAGAGAGAGGTCTGGGTCACCTATAGCCAGGGATGGTACAGATTAGGATTACAGAGAGAGGTCTGGGTCACCTATAGCCAGGGATGGTACAGATTAGGATTACAGAGAGAGGTCTGGGTCACCTATAGCCAGGGATGGTACAGATTAGGATTACAGAGAGAGGTCTGGGTCACCTATAGCCAGGGATGGTACAGATTAGGATTACAGAGAGGTCTGGGTCACCTATAGCCAGGGATGGTACAGATTAGGATTACAGAGAGAGGTCTGGGTCACCTATAGCCAGGGATGGTACAGATTAGGATTACAGAGAGAGGTCTGGGTCACCTATAGCCAGGGATGGTACAGATTAGGATTACAGAGAGAGGTCTGGGTCACCTATAGCCAGGGATGGTACAGATTAGGATTACAGAGAGAGGTCTGGGTCACCTATAGCCAGGGATGGTACAGATTAGGATTACAGAGAGAGGTCTGGGTCACCTATAGCCAGGGATGGTACAGATTAGATTACAGAGAGAGGTCTGGGTCAGGATTACAGAGAGAGAGTCTGGGTCACCTATAGCCAGGGATGGTACAGATTAGGATTACAGAGAGAGGTCTGGGTCACCTATAGCCAGGGATGGTACAGATTAGGATTACAGAGAGAGGTCTGGGTCACCTATAGCCAGGGATGGTACAGATTAGGATTACAGAGAGAGGTCTGGGTCACCTATAGCCAGGGATGGTACAGATTAGGATTACAGAGAGAGGTCTGGGTCACCTATAGCCAGGGATGGTACAGATTAGGATTACAGAGAGAGGTCTGGGTCACCTATAGCCAGGGATGGTACAGATTAGGATTACAGAGAGAGGTCTGGGTCACCTATAGCCAGGGATGGTACAGATTAGGATTACAGAGAGAGGGTCTGGGTCACCTATAGCCAGGGATGGTACAGATTAGGATTACAGAGAGAGGTCTGGGTCACCTATAGCCAGGGATGGTACAGATTAGGATTACAGAGAGAGGTCTGGGTCACCTATAGCCAGGGATGGTACAGATTAGGATTACAAAGAGAGGTCTGGGTCACCTATAGCCAGGGATGGTACAGATTAGGATTACAGAGAGAGGTCTGGGTCACCTATAGCCAGGGATGGTACAGATTAGGATTACAGAGAGAGGTCTGGGTCACCTATAGCCAGGGATGGTACAGATTAGGATTACAGAGAGAGAGGTCTGGGTCACCTATAGCCAGGGATGGTACAGATTAGGATTACAGAGAGAGGTCTGGGTCACCTATAGCCAGGGATGGTACAGATTAGGATTACAGAGAGAGGTCTGGGTCACCTATAGCCAGGGATGGTACAGATTAGG